>NC_056728.1:1055617946-1055917946 GCF_019279795.1 Protopterus annectens
CATTAGCTCAGCCAACTGGCACAGAATGTCAGTGGTCAGGTATGACAGAAGAATGCTACAGAAGTTGAAATGTAAGGTGTACAAAACTGGTGTGACCAGTACTACTAAATGGTACAGAAATCTGAGCAGTAAAGCCAGAGAGTTAAGGACACTAGACGTGATGGAGATGAAGTGCCTGAGATGGGACAGAAAAGAAAGGAGGCATCAGAGCATAAGCCAGAGTAGCTCCAATTCCAGACAAAGTTAAAGAGAACAGATTATGGTGATTCTAGCACATGTGCTGAAAAAAGAAGATAATCTGGTGAAGAAGATCTGAGACAGACAGGAAGAAGGCAAGAGTAAACAAGAGCATCCAGCAAAGAGATGGATGGATTGTATGAGAGAAGATCTGTAACCATCATGCATGATTGTCAAAGAAGGTAGGACACTGACATTGAATCAAAAGAGATGATAGTTGACACAAGACCCTAACACCATGTAGAAAATGGGGAAAAATGGGCTGATGATGAAACAATAGCTCATTTATTACACACCAGCCTTTCGATAAATAAGTTCATAGGTGTGTACTAGACTAACAATGTTGGAGCCTTTCTAAGCCTAGCCATGCATCCCAAATCTCTGAGAAGTTCTGATACCATTGACAAATGTAAGCAGGGGCTTGGGAGATTAAACATTTACAAGCTCGGCCTGGAAGACAATCTATTTACAGACTGCCTTTGTCCGTTAGAGACATAGGTGCCAAACCTGGGATTCATTTCCTATTCTCTATCTGGTTGTCCAAGTTGAACTTGAATTGGGTTGGGGGAAACTCTGCTTCACATGGATGAAGTGCCTGTTCCAGAGAAGAGGTAGCCTGTAGGATACATATCTGTTTCTCCAGCAGGTCCTATTTATATCACAAGCAAGGTTTAAGTCTTTAGAATGGATAATTTTGGCGCTGTTTATTTTGCAGCTATGCAGGATGTCCATCAGAGTGGGATCTCATGATGCCTTGTATGCCAGGCATAGATAACCCCTCGACAGCCTGTAGGAAACAGAATACAGATATAAGGCTTTGAGGTGATCTGCATAAGACATGTTATTTACGCCCTGTATTCTTTTAGTGAGGAATCTCTGTGGATGTTCCAGTTATTGGATGTGCTTGGTTAGGTATATATCAAAGGGGGCATTGTACTCAGTGATAGGTCTAATGAATAAATGCTGAAAAATAACCACAAATGCTAAATGAATAAGCATGAATAAATAAGCAAGCATGAATAAAACTGACCAAGAATGAACATGCACGCTGAGGATGACCTGATTTTAAAAATATTATAAAAAACTTTGTTTAAAAACTGTGCTAAATAATTACTTGAAGTGCAAAATGAGCAATTCATTTAAAAGAAGCAATTCAGTCAAAAGAAATACTCTCTAGTAAAATCAACTATTACCCAGCCTGTCAGTTAACTAATATAATACAAAAAAATACAAAGAGTATAAAAAAGTAATCTAGTAAGGTCCATTGATGTAAACAAACAACAAATGCACAGAAGAAATGATCAGTTACCTCTGCAGACTCTTCAGTTTTAAAACACAAGACAAGGAACATAAATCATTTAGTCCTGGGGCATTGTAGGCATTCAGTTTTATTTTCCATAATAATTTGCACAGTTCTAGCTTAAGGGTGAGGCTAAGCATGTGCATGAACATCCCCAGCACAGTTTCAAGTTTAGGGTGATTGATCAAATTGAACACGAGCCCAGGGGGGGGGACCCCTCACCCTTAACCTTAGCATTTGTATTTATATTGAAATGTTTTTAAATATCTGTAACTTTTGCTTTTAGAAGCTAATTGATGTTCAGCATGTGGCACTTTAAATAGCTGCATTTTGCATTAGTTCTGTTTGCCTGATGAAGTCTTGCTCACAGAAGCAAGATGAAAGCGCTTACACTACTTGTTTTTATGAATTAAGACTTGTCTCTGTGGATTATATTTTGTTCCTTGGATTTGACTTGCCACCTGTGGTTGTTTTTCAGCAGTCTTTACAGTTATTGTTTACAAGTTTGTTATAGGTCTAACAAATGTCGAATACACTGGAACAATATCCTTGGATTTAGATATCATATCTTTGTTTATAAATTTTGTGCAACATAGAATGATTTCCTCACTACCATAGACACATAATAGTCAAACGCTGGATTACTGTCTATGTGTGGCCAAGTTTCTGACTAATGGGTCACCTGTTAGAGGTGTGTTGTTAATATGATTGTTACCAGGAAAACCAGACTTCCCAAAGGATGCTATTATGCATTTATTGATATTTAGTTTTAGTTCATGGCTCTGACTCTAGTTATTTGTCTGTGTCAACCCTTTCTGGAGAATATTAGTGTTAGTGGGGGAATTTTAGATCAGCTCCTAATTTGCAATCATCTGCAAATTTTGTCAGCCAGAGACCCTTGGCATTAACCATGACTTCAGAGAAGTAGATGCCAAAATGGTGTGGTCACAGGACCAATCCCTGAGGGACTCTTCTGGTGACTGGCTTCTTTGTAGAGGTGAACTTCCCAATTCTAATTTCTTGGATCCTGTCAGTGAGCCAGCTGGCTATCCACCAGGTGACAAAAGGGGTTGTACCTTACCTCTGAATTTAGCAACAATGCCCAAGTGTGTTATTGTGTCAAATGCCTTGTCCAGGTCAAGGTAAGCAGTATGAACCATTTTCCCCTTGTTCATTACTTTGGTGACTTTCTCAAAGAAGTTCACCAGATTGAGTAGGCATGACCTACCCTTGATAAAATCCAAACTGGGTTGGGTCCAGTGTCTGGAGGGTTCCTATGTCATTATTAATCATTTTCATGATAATTCTTCCTATGGCTTTGCATATGATACTAGTGACACTTATGGGTCTATAGTTTCCAGAGTCTGTAAATGGCCCATCTTTATGCAGAGGGATATAGTTGCTGTTCTCCATTCATGAGGCACAAAGCCTGTTTGGAGACTGTGGTTAAATAGTGATTCCAAAGTGCCTGATAGGTCAGGCTATTTAGAAGTAGCCTGGAATATTGTTGGGATCCACTAACAATGTGTTCTTGGCCTTAGGGAGAATATTAAGGACTTGTTCCCTATTGGAGGTAGAGGGAGTTATATTTGATGGTATTTCCAGAGGAGAAGCCGAGGGGAGAGAAAGAGGTAAAGTTAGAGCTGAATTTGTCTGCCAGTTGGTTGGTATATCTGCTGGCTGAGTATAGGTGGCTCCATTAACAATGAGCTCTGCACATAATAGTGCATTGCCTTTCAGGTTGTGGATCTAGCTAAAGAATGGTTTGTTGATCTCCTTGGACTGGGAAGCCAAATGTACCTCAAATTTGGCTTTGGCATTCTTTATTTTTCCTCTGAGTTGTTTAGTTTGATGAGAGTGCTTTTGTCCTGTTGGGTGCTATACCTCCTAAATTTTGCCATGATTTTTCCCTATGTTATGCAGCCTGTTGAGGCTGTGATTCCACCAGGGTGGCTTATTTTTTTAGTTAGTTCTGTACTTATTCCTGGTGGGCGCAGCTGCTTCTATACAATTATTAACATGCTAGTATAGTGTCTGTATGAACTGTTCTACATAAGCAGCAGTGTTCTCAGGGTTTGAAATTTTGACAGGTTATCAATTAATAGTAGGAATTTAGCCTTAGAATACTTCCTGAACATTCCAGGATTAGCTGAGGATTCTGGGTACACAATGAGCAGTCTAGCTATAACATGTTTAAGTATGCATGTGTGCATTAGCAATGACAGGATTTTCTTGATCTGGCAAACTACTCAATGACAAAGCACTAGCCAGCACTTGTCTGGTCTGTTGTCATATATTTACATTCCTCTTAACTGCTAAGCACAAGAAATCTGGACAAAGCCATAAACAATGGTGGACTAATACTCAAAATAAGCGTCAGATTTTAAATATTGCTCTGATATACTTAGAAAGTTGATAGAATAACAGATTTTACAATCTCATGCATTTACTGAGTGATGTGGAGTCTGAAACTCAAATGTATGCCATTATTTAGTGACTTAAATTCTCAATGATTTGCCAGAAAACCACAAGTTTTATGAAAACCAGACCAAAAATCTCAGCTGCTTGGCCCACTGGTGTATTCTGGGTAGCTCATTTGTGAAAGAGGATATCTTTCATGAAATAAAATAATAAGTAGTATATGATATGTAAGCACTGAAGTCAACACCATCATAGAAATATGTATTTATGAAATCTTTGGATGTGAGAAATGATGGCTAAGTGTTCCTTTATCATATGTATTTATTTTTTTCTCTCTGCAGAAAATAGCATTTGAGCCATAGAACCAAGTGAGTTCTTACTACCATTACATATTACTTGTGGAATTGTAGTTCCTATGCTACAATATACAACAAAGGACAAGATCAGCACAAGTTGAACAACGAATGAGCACATAATTTGATTGTACGAACATTCTTCACCTTTCTAAATGATATTCCTAATTATTTCCCTTACTCCCTAATACATTGTTGTGCCACAAATAATGGAAATAGCTTAGCAAGCTTACTAGATTTGTTTAGTATATTTTAAATCTTAAAGTAGATCTTAATATGCCAAATAATTTTTGTAGGAGATGGAACCTTAATGATAAGTATTAGTTTATTTTCTGCAAGACAAAAATCATGTGCATCCTTTTTTACAAAGAACATATATTTATTTTTCTTAACACTTCCATCCTCTATTCACCTAAACACTTCATCTAAAATTTGTAAATGTTTCAGTAGTGTAGCTAGTCTAAGTTATCACCTAAGTAAATGGCAACATGTTGACCACCTTGTAAGAAATATTATGCAGTCTTCCAAAATACAGAAGGAGCAGAAGACATTCAAAAAGCTAAACAGTTATATAAAAGCATTTCTTTGTTACTATTCATGGACAAGTATTTCTTAAGACTGATATAAAACATCATTTGTTGATAATTAAGGCTCATAGCTGGTTTTAAAGACATTTCACCTTCTTGCTAGCAATTTAAAAAGGTCTTCAATTTAAGTATGGAGTGTTGCTTTAAAGAAGCAACTTAGTAATTTAATTTATTGCCTCCGCATAGCCTAGTGGCTGCAAATGATTTGATTTCAAGACAGGGTATGTCCCAACAGCCTAATCTAAATATTCCGCAGGAATTATGGCTGAGATTCATAGAAGTACATAGAGAAGATATACAATAAAAAACATATACCACTGTCCTACACAATTCATAAAGGTTGCAATCCACCAGTGTGTGTAATTAGTCCAGGAATAGAGTAAGTAAGCAAATGAACATCCTGAAGAACTTCTGTGATTCTCCAAAGTGTGATTCACTCAGTACTCTGTGGAATAGAGACCAGCACTTATAGGTGTAGAATTACAGACACCAGAACAGAAAAAAGTACCAACATACCAGATGACCCACGATCGTAGATATTGCGCTCATCAAACAATGGTTGTGCAACAATCCCTGACAAAAAGGAAGAATATATATTAATGTCTGTGGCCTTTGGATGTAAGTGTACTATGCATAACAACCTGTTGTGAGACGTACTTCCTATAGTTCCTCCTCTGCACTAATGCCATACATCAGTTTACAATAGCAGGTGACATATGATACCTCCCAATGACATTCACTGCAAGGCTGGATCCTTTCCTTTGCCTGATATGTAAAGTGCTCACCTTCTCTACAAGACATTTATAAATCCTTTGCTGCCATAACAGCAGAGAAGTGTGTAAGCATTGTATACCTCCATCCACGTGTGTATGTCCATGAAATGTAAATGTATGGATTTGGAAAAATTATGCATATAACAGAAATGTCTTTTACAGTGATGATTACTGGTATGAGCAAACAAGGCTGTATATCAGATCACTTCTGTCTTTGTTTTCCATGTGTTTGTCTGTTTGTGTGCCCTGCAGTCTCCATTGTGGGACACAGTCAGACAAGGCACTCCACCACAGGATTATCATGCTGTACATTTCAAATCTGCAGAAATGTGTTGCTATGCAGATGGGTTAATTCTGTTTTTTTAAACATCTATGATGATACAAAGACTTGCATTTCCCCAATGCAAATACATGCACATTGGGAAAGATATACTGTTGCATGTCAGACCAGGTCTAGAATTTAATCCCTTAACACATTTGCTGAAAATTACCACATGGTGACAACAACAACCAGGTGTTAGAACAGCTAAATGCACTAACAGAAAGCATGGGTTATCGGGGTGCATGTATTGCTTACAGAAATGCCTCAAGAGGTCAATTACTGTACCTAGGAGGAATAGCTGTTACTGGGGGATATTGTGTGTGTGTGTGTGTGTGTGTGTGTGTGTGTGTGTGTGTGTGTGTGTGTGTGTGTATTCAGCAACACTGGTCATGCTTCACCGCACCTTTGTGTGAGGTTATGTTGTACTGAACCTGATAGGTAACTCACATGAACAACTCCCTACATTTTCTATAGTCTCCTGAAATGTTGTATATCAGATCTCTTCTGCAATGTTTTAGTATGATATCCATTGTTAATCTTGTCAAGCATGTCACTGAATTTCAGCTTTTGTCATAGTGGTACTGCTCCCGGTATCAACATCAGAATTACAGACTTCCCTTCTAACTTCAAGGAATGCTTAAACTTTGCTGACTTACAATAGTGCAATTCCTTTCACATATTTTATACTACAGTAAACTCTCAGTTAACCAAAACTCTTCAAACAATCAGGAAAAAAAAAAATCAAATAATACTGTACAATTTTTGGGTCTATGTTAGAACACCGAACATTTGAAATGTTGGGTGTTCTAATATCGACCTGTTTTCAGCGAACTCTGAAAATATCGAAGTAACAGGAAACTGAATTCTTTCCTAGGGAAAGAGTTTGGTTGTCCATTTCTGTTGCTTCAGTATTTTCAGTGCTCTGGTGAAAAGTTACGGGTCGGGTTCAGGTAAGTGTGCAATTGTGTGGACGTGTGGGTTAGGGCGGGTTAGGTGAATTAGGGTCAGGGCATGGGTCAGGTAAGTGTGCGATTGTGTGGACACATGGGTTAGGGTGGGTTAGGTGAGTTAGGGTTAGGGCATGGTTGAGGTGACTGTGCGATAGTGATGGACCTTAGGGTTAGTGGTGTTTGTATAGTTTAGTGTAGGGTTAGGTGTCAGAGATTAGGTGTATGTGTGTGGATTGCTGTTTTTTTGGTGTGCTTGTGTTGTGTGCAAATGTTTTGGAACAGCAAATTTTTTCCTTGAGAAAAAATTTGCTGTTCCGAATGTTCAATGTTTTTTTTTCAATTGCTAGGGTTTGATATTAGAACACCCAACATTTCAACTGTTCGGTGTTCAAATATAGACCCCAATTTTTATGTGTTGCATTTTCTGTCCCCTGCCCCACCCACAGAAAAATACCTTATGTGTTTAGAGTTTTACAGTTTTAAAAAGGAAGATATAAATAAATTCCCTCTCTCCCCAACCTGAGAACAAGTCAAATCAAACAAATAGTATAGGTTACAGTATTAGTCAGGCCTATTTTTAATAGTAACTCTCAAGTAACCAGAAACTACAGTTATCTGGCATCTACCAATCCCCATGGGTGCCGGTTAACCGAGAATTTACTTTATTCTAGTCCTAAGATAGTGTTTAATTAAAGATCTTAATATATAACCTTATTACATTTTTACATGTTTTTGTTATGTGCCTAGTTCATTTGCAAGCATGATTTTTTTTAACTTAAACTTATGCATCTGAGCACACACATGCACACACACACGCACACACACACACACACACACACACACACACACACACACACACACACACACACACACCTGCCTGCTGCTTTCCAAGGCACCTGTAATACACTTCAGTCTTTCCTGCTGCATGTGATATATTTGGGTAAACTGCCCCCCCTTTACAGTCCAGTTCTTGTATTTTCTGCTTTTGTTAAGGATACCTTTAAAGCTGCAGTATATCTCCATAACTACAGCCTTGGGCTGTATTTCTTGAATCATCGACAACATCAAAAGATTTATATATATATATATATATATATATATATATATATATATATATATATATATATATTACACTCAGGCTTTTTAATCTCCAGACATACCTCTCAACCTCTCAGTGCAAGAAATCTGGACAAAGCCAGAAATAATGGGGGGAGGGAGGTACAAAGGGCCAAAAATATGGACAGATTTTAAATATTGCTCCTATAAACTTAGAAAGTTGTTAGAATAACAGGTTTTGCATTATTATATATTTTCTTAAGAATATGAAATCTAAAACTCAAATGTCTGTTATTATTTATTATCTTTCGTGAGTTCAACCTTCAATGATTTGCCAGAAAACTATAAATTTTAAGAGGAACAGGCCAAAATATGAGGCAAAAATCTGGACATTCTGTGAAAAACTGGACAGTTGAGAGATATGTCTCCAGACCATTTCCTGCTCAGCTTAGGTTTAACATGATCTTTTAACAAGTTTGCCAAATGCACTTGACACCTTTCACTTAGTTTCTCTGAAATCATGAGGCCTTTCATGAAACTGCATGGTTCAGTTCTACAGGTGCTTACATATATTGTTTTCATTCTGTCTTCATTTTTAATCTTATTGGCACCAAAATATGTTACATGAATTCAGAATGAATACCCCTTCCATATCTAGGCTTTTACATTACAGGTAGTAAGATTAATTTCAGTTCCTATTTTCTTCTTTTATTTTTTTATTTCTTCAAAGTTGCTTTCAAATGTTGACATTCTTGCCACCAAAAAACTAATAAATATTTTAAGAAATCACCAGCACCTTAAATGTTTTTAAAATTTAGCTTAAATTGGTATTCAAACTACAAGGCAAAGCAGAAACATACCAATATCAATGTGAACAGCTACGTGGGTTAGAACCTTCTGTCAGAGCCCTGCAGTTAATGGGAAATGAGGAATGAGTAAATAGTTGTTCAAGCTAAATACTATTTACTTACAGTAAAATCTTCATACTGAAAAATTGTACCAGAAAGAAGTAATATGAATACAGACGAGAATAGATTATAAATTGTAAAATACACTGTTGTTAGAAATGATTATTCCTATCTGTCATGGTCTTTAGCCATATGACCTTTCATTTCTTATACCCTTCCAGTTTCACATAATCTGAGGAAGGAAGCAGAAGGCCATTAATTCCAAATGTTTTACAACTAGCCCTTCCAGCTGCCCTTCTTTATACTTTCCTCTGCATTTTCTAACTCTTGTGAAATTGTTAGCTCTGTATCCTGGTCACGCCAATACTACATAGTAAGATATTATATGCCACATCAGTACAGCCAGTTAATAAAGTTCAACCTTCTCCTCTCATACTTAAAGTATCACCCTCTTATATATTCATATATTTTTCTGCCATTGTGTCTCTTTATCATAGTGGTATTCCATCTAATTAAATTTTTACAGCTATTTTAGGTCAAGCTATATAATGACTGCCTGTTACTATTCAATAACAAGCACGTTGATTGGACAGCCCATCCAGGGTACCTGTTTCTAAATAAAGCATATACCAATAACAAAAAGTCTGGCTTCTGAAGTACCATTGAGTGTCAGAATTTCTAGAAGTATATACTGAGGGACAGAGCAAAACACAAGAAAAATCAGGTATGTTCTGTAAAACTAAAGAATCAGAAATGTACCTGATGTTCCTTGTATTTATGAACTATCCTCTGTTAAATCTTAGCAGGAAAAAATTAAAAGCAGCAACAGAGATTCTCTCTACTTCATTGCTTCTCCAGCATTATACTCATGTACTGTGCAAGCATGTTAAAGTAAGTCCCATATGCATTCACACTACATCAATAAACAAAGAAGAAGATGGAGGAACACTACAGTGCTATAATACAAAGAAATTCCCGGGATTCACTGTACTTCCATGCAGGACTAGCATAGTCCTGCACGGAAGCAGACGTTTAGGAGCAGAACGGCAGCATGCCAGGCATATTAATGAAGGTGTGCTGCCTGAGATCCTAAACAGACACAGAGCAATTATGAGTGCAGGAGGCATGTCTGAGAGCAGAGCTCTCAGAATATACACGCCCCTGCAAGCAAGAGCAGCAGGTTAGGAATAAGAATGAGCGAGACTGCTCATAGGTGTCTGCATACCCCCAGCAACATCCCCCAAGTTTATAAGAGCAATAGTTAAAATATAAAATATAAACAAGCTATTTTTTTAATGAAACAGATAAAATTTAACTGTAGGTATGTGGGTTTGCCCATTGCTTAGCTGCGTTTATTGCAGCTTAAATGGCACAAGAGGATGAAATCAAGATATATGCAAATGAAGCAGTACTACAATAGTGTAGTGGCAGAACATTCACCTTATGAGCAGTCAATCCCCGTTTGAGTCTCACTCCAGCACATTCCATTTTCCATGTTAAATCTACCATCTTCCCAAGAACCATTTTACATTACTGTCTAAATTAGTGTGGGGGTAAGTGGGAGTAAGCACTATTATGCAAGAGTAAGCATATTTAAGCAGTAGTAAGAGGGTTTAAGCCCATTTTCATGGGGGTGAGCACTGCTCACACAGGTTAAGCAATATTGAAGATAACTCTCTGTAAGCATATTTAACCGGAGGTTAGCATTGCTTACCGTCACGCAAACCTGCGCAAACCCGCTTACAAGTGCTTAAAAGTGACTCAGTCACTCTGTATGGAACAGCCACTGTTCTGGCCAGAAACAAAATAAACAGCCTTTACAGGTCTTGAACCCAGGACTCTGTACACTATAGTCATAGTAGTTAACCACTAAGCCATCACAGCAATGCAATAGACTGAGGAATCACCAAACAGATCCTCACTATAGGAAAATCAAACTGAACATGTGAAAGGAATCTATATACAGTTTTATATTTTATAACCTACTACATAACATAAATATGTGAAGTGGAGTACTGCTGCATTAAGCCCAGATGTGAGGTGTCACTGTAATAAAGTGTTGAAATCCCCTAATAAACAGAAGGATCTCATACAGTGTACGTACACAATGAATCATGGATACCAAACACATATATAACATGCAATGAATATTAAATCAATGCCAAAAAGCTAATAGTATGCAAATTAATAATTATGCAATGTTAAGCATTGCACAGCCCAGCGTACTAGGTGCAAGTAATGTGTAGGCCAGCTAACTCATTTTGCCCATTGGTATACTGCCAACCTTAGGTAAGCAGGTTTGCCCATAGCTTAGCATTTTCAAAACCATCCAATAACGGCAAAGTGCAGGAAATCGGCCCTATTTAAACACAGCAGGTGGGAATACATCTCATAACTGGTTGCGACTTCCTCCTGTAGGCACTATGACTGGTATTGGAGAGGGTGTACAATTTTGGGCACAGCGCTGGGGCATCCAGGAGTCCAAAGTCATGGCAGGACTCCTTGTGAAAGACCATGACCAGAGACTGCTGCAGGGCCAGTACCAGGGTTCTCAATACAAAGTGGAAGCCTGGGACTGTCTCTCTCATGACCTCATCAGTGCCACTGGCATACCACAAACTGGAGAGTAGGTCAGGCATCGCTATGCTGACCTGAAGGGGAGAAAGGGGGATCTCTTGGATCAGTGGATCCAAGAAGCCAGGAGGACAGGGGATGTCCCAGCCGTGTGTAAGTATCAGTCCACAAACTGTTTAATAATTGCCAGCTCATGTATATTATGGATAGGTATGAAAAAATATTCCTCTTATGTCTTTCACAGTGGGTGGGCTGTGAACCAGGAAGCCTATGCCTGCAGATTGCAGTAGTTGCGATGTGAGGCAGGTTAGTAATACTCTTGCATGTACTGTCATAGCAAATAAATCTAAAAGTATTAGTAAGTTAATTGCCTGTATAAAACCTGTATTGCTTAAGGCACATACTGCATACACCAGAGAATATGGCAGGAAGAGTCTCATATAGGTTGTATGTAAATAAAAGCATAATAACCTGACAATAATGGTCTAACTGCTGGACTGCATGTGTTTACTCTGGTATCATATGGTAATGTAGAGTTGCAATCTCTTAATAGTATTGTTGTTATAAACACTGTTACCCACACTGTGCTACATAAATAAAATGTGTAGGAATGTCTGCATATGAATGTTGCAATCACAAGAGCTCATATAGTACAACTGAGAAAGACTTAGACAGAAAACAGTGAAAAAGCTGACAACATAATCCAAATAGCACACTCAACTGAGATGTGAACTGTTGTATTTTTAGCACACACTGCCATGGTTCAAATCCTGGGAGTGGTAGTAGGCTGTATGCAGAATCATGTCCTACAATTGTCCAGAATGTCCAGTAAAATGACCCATATCTGCTGCCTGTCACCCTGTCCCCATGGCAAATCAGTGGGATGATCCCAGATGTGTAGGCAGCAAATAAGAAATACAACTGATTGTCAGACATCTGTAAGAGCAAACCTGTCACTCTAGCAGCTCCCCAAAATGTTATGAGAGTAATAAGCCAGGTATGTCCCATCTCCACCCCCATGTTGTCAAGCTGTGACCAGAGTGTGTGCAGTTACAGAATAAGACGTATGTGTATAATACTAATGTGGAATTTGGTAATATGTGTGGCAACATTCAGGTAGTGCTAACAAACATTGCCCCCACAGGTCTGTCAGATATTAAAACTGTGTCTAGAAATAAAAGATTGATATCCTGTGCCGATACTGTTTATTCTGGTATTGTATGGCATTGTTAGTGTTGCAGTTGCTCTGAATAATAAGGTATTACCCATCACTGTCACACACACTGTGCTACATAATAAAACTGTCTAGGAAATCCTGTATAAGAGTGTTGTAATTACAATGTCAGATAGTAAAACCACAGGAGAGTTATAGACAGAAATCAGAGAAGAGATGCACAGCAATATCTATATAGCACACTCACCTGTGATGGACGCTGTTTTATTTTTAGCAGACACAACCATGGTTTGAACTCTGGGAGTGCTAGTAAGCTGTATGCAGAATCATACCCAACAAGTGTACAGAACTGCCCAGAATGTCCAGTTAATCAGTCAATATCTGTCGACTGTTACCCTGTCCCCCTGGCATATCAGTGTGCTAATCTATGACATGTAGGCAGCATTTCATGCCATATAACTGACTGTCAGGCCTGTACATTTTGGAAAATCTCAATGAAAACAAACCTGTCATTGTACAATTCACCAAAGGTTTAAGAGGGCAATAGTCAAAATATGTAACAGTTCACCTGCATGTGGTCAGGACATGCCCAGAGTGTGCGCAATAAGAGATGGTTAGGTATGTGCATAACATCAACCTGGAATCTGGGAATATGTGTAGAAACAGTTAGGTAGTGTTAACAAACAATACTTCAACAGGTATTAATGGTAAGAGGTGTATACTGGAGGTAAAACACAGTTCATGTATATAATTGTCTACATCCATATTACTGTCCAAAGTAAGGCCATAGGGTAGTGTACTAATACCTGTAAGGTACAGATCACAGCACTGACTAGGAAAGTAATGAGAACTACAGGAATATACTAGTTTTTAATTGACATCCCCCCACCATATCTGCAACAATAAACTAAATACACAACTCAATCGGTATGTGCTGCATTAAATCTACTGCTGGGACATATGTCCTATTGTTTGATAAATACTGAGATTTGTTTCTATGCATGTGCCATGTTGAAATACTCCCACATCGGTGGCATGCTGCCATCAATATACCTTCATGCAGTTGTAATGGCCACTGTGGTACCATATATGCATGTGTTTTGTTTGCTATGCAACTGTTCCATATCTGGTGTTTCGGGTTAATGGGAATATCTATGCATGCTGTTATACCTAATCCTGGAATGAGTTGACTATCACTAACCCACATATGTTGTAAAATTGAAACACCACAGCTGGGCACCAGCACGTCTGGGGCCCACCCTGGGACCTCCTCGTCTGCTGTTCCTGTACCACCTTCGGGTGAAACCACCTCAGGGGATGGGGCTAACCTCCCCTGGGACTGGGCGCAGACAGGACACTGTCACCCCTCGCCAGATCCGGGGTGTGGTGCGTAGCGAGCTCCGCAGGGAGTTTGGAGATCTGCTATGCCAACTTGAGGGCCACGTGTCACAATTAGAGGGTCGGCCCGACCCTCATACTCAGCCCCCAGCACAGCCACCTTCAGGGCTGTGAAGGTGCAGTGGTGACTGCTCATGGGTGGGGACCTCAGTCCCACTGTTTCCACTAGGGAGTTCATGGGCTTCCGATTTCCAAACACCCCTCCCCATCAAGGTGTTTACCCCCCACATGTGTCATATACCACCCGTGTATGCTGTCTTGTCTGTCGTGTCTGTTATCCTACCCAACCTACCTCCGCAAATATACCTACGATCCCTCCCCAACATCCTACTCTCACTTGAAAAAAAAAGGGCAGTCTGTTCCCAAAAAATATCATGCCCTATACATAGCTGTCCATTTCGCACATTTCTCCACTGGACACATGTAATCTGGTCTAACTGGCTTCACAACATATTATTGTTGTCCTCACCCCTCTCTCAGGGGTTTGAGTGTCCAAATCTATCTCCAAATTCACTGTATATGCACAGCTGTTGCTGTAGAATAAATGGGCAGCTACGGACCTTCCCTACACCCATCCTGCACATCCCCAGATATTTTCCCTACTGTCTTTCCCTCTTTGTGCCCCTTTTTCACCGCTCTCCTATCAACCCTTTTTCATTTCTTTTAAAGGAATTAGTGCTGGGGTAAGCGGGAGCAAGCACTTTTAAGCAGCAGTAAGTGGGTTTAAGCTTGTTTGTGTGGGGTAAGCAATGCCTACACAGATTAAGCAATTAAGAAGCTAAATCAGTATAAGAAACTGTAACCGGAAGTTAGCAGTGCTTACCTCTGCGCAAACTCGCGCAAACCTGCTTACAACTGCTTAAAAGTGCCTTAATCACTTTGTATCCAACGGCCCTTGTTCTGCCCAGCAACAAAATAAACAGCCACTGCAAGGCTCAAAATAAGGACCCTGCACACCATAGCTAAAGTGATTTACCACTAAGTCCTGTCTGATATACATGACCCTCATGTGCTCACAAACATATAATCCAGCACAGTCATTCAACAGTACAGGAAATGTATTTATACATGTAGATGTATGTGTGTGTTTATATATATTTATAGATACAAATATCTATCTATAAATATCTATTTATCTATCTATCTATCTATATATATATATATATATATATATATATATACATACGCATACATCTATAGATATAGATGTCTACATATATATGGCTATACATATATATATATATATATATATATATATATATATATATATATATATATATATATACATATATATATATATATATATATATATATATATATATATATATATATATATATATATATATATATATATATATATATATATATATATATGTATGTATATACAGTTATTTATCCATAGATATAAAAGACAACATAACAAATACATATGTGACCAAAGGCACCATTAATGGGGTTGAGGGGGCCCAAGCTAAATATGTCTTGTAAGTATTGATATCACCCCCTTCCCCATAGCCAAACAGATCTGCCCTACAATACAGTACCAAGTGTTGCAAGTCCCATACTCAGGACCTGACACAACATGGGCACAAGACGTTAACAGTAATCTATCCCAACTGTATGATGTCAGGCTGGTATCAATAACATATCATGCAGTACAGTCTGGTTACCATAGGGAATGTACAATGTGGAAGCAATAAACATTCCAAAGATACACACACACATATATATATTTATATTTATATATATATATATATATATATATATATATATATATATATATATATATATATATACATGTAATTACACATGCACATACACATATATGTATAGGAAGATACATATTTAGAGGGTGCACACCATGCTGAACAGCCAGTATTCCTACAGTTGCCACCTTATCAAATGGACAGTGTATGAGTCATGCATACAAAAGACAATTGTTGCTGAAACATATACCCACAGAGAAGACAATGGATATAACACCACACACACAGGTTTGCATACATTAGAAAGTTTTCTTTGTGTACTATTACAGTTGTATATGCCATGTCATATAGCTGTTTAGACTTTGAAATACATACAAACAGATTAATGCAACTCTCAAGCATAGCATTTAATACAGTAATCCAAAAGCATAACATATGTTGCTGTCCAGGCCAAGGCCTTCAAGTAGTACAGCAGTAAAGACAGACTAGGCCACAGGATAACAATCAGTCAACAGTAAATAATGCAGATGTATAGCCAGCAACCTCTAACTACTCCCTAAGATGAAACGCCTTAAATTGACACAATGAGATGTATCTGTTACATTACAATGCATAGCTAAAAACATCACAATCACACTGACAAACAGAACAGTCTGTATGGCAGTGAGCATTAGGCCAGCAATATTCCCAAGGTGAAATGTATCGTAATGTACATCCATATATCTTAAGGCAGCTTACTACTGATATCCATCACATGTTGTAACAGCCTAGGTTATTTATGTTGCATGCCCCCCCTAGACTGACTTACAGGGGCATATAACACTGTTCCATGCACTGACCTCTGGTCTGCAGAAGGGCACACATGTTTTGTGCAGATGAAGCCCACATATATATGGATCCTACCCCACAATATGTGTTGGGGCCACAATAGCACTAGAATGATGGCAGGAATGGCAGCATGACATAACCACAGGCCACTACATAACAACCCCTTACTCCATGTCATATGGACAAAGCCTGGTATGTAGGCAGAAGACAGAGGCCAGAACACATGCTCATATGTGAAATAGTATTGTCATACACTGAGCAAGTTGCTGGTGTTCCAGGATAGTCTGCAACATGCCCTTAGTCAGGAATATGAAGTCAGAAACACAAATGGATGTAGCCATGTACTGATAGCACTCATCACATGCACTGCCAGTGATATATCTGACACAAGACCTGTGTGGTGGACAGACAAAACATAACAGGCACAACTCTGGCCATCATGTGAATAGGCCCACAGTTGAGAGCTATGCAGACAGACTGCATTCCATGTTAAACTAGTATGTACACACAAACTCTGTAACACTGGTGCTATAAAATGCATATAACTACTACTTACACTCTGTCTGAAGTTCTGGAACCTTATACAAATATGTAGCTGGCCTGAGTCTGCAAGTCCTCTTGTAAGAAGTATTGCTACCTGCTGTCTGTAACACTGCTGCCCACACACAGGAAGAATGTCAACCATACATGAAAGGTAAAGGGACCATGCCCACATGATGTAGGGATTTATAGTCGTGGGGTACCATGACAGTGGTAATTGGAAGTACTACACAGCATGCTGCATGCAGGTAGCAAGTGGAGGACACTGATTGGTGCAGAGGCCATCACCTCATCATGTGCATCACCTACAAAATCCATGCCACAATATATTCAAAGCAGCTCAATCCATTTACTTGAGAGAGACAGAGAGAGTGAGTGGAACACATTAAGTAAGAAAGAAAGCAAGCCAAAGGCAAAGGAAAAAAATAACTAAACAAAACTTTACAAGCAAACTATCCAGAACAGACATCATTCCCATAACAGGTATGTGATGTATATATATGCATATAATTGACTGTAGTACTTGGTACATAATAATGGGATAGATGATATGGAATGATTTATATGTGCCATCAGGTGTCATTGTTGTAATGATGTTCAACTGCTATAGACAATAGATTCTGTGCCTGTGAGTAGTGGGCCATACCCATCAACTGTGCAGAGCAGCACTGACTGACAAGATGTATGCCATCATAGTGTGTGTTGTGTAATGGAAAACATGTATATTATTGTGGCCAATAGTTGGTGGTGGAAGTAATCAATCCAAATGTAATCCATGTAGATACAGCAAGTGCATGGCTCAAAAAGGCATCACATGAGTCCAATAGAAGAAGTCAGCACAACGTGGTTGAGAAACAATAATTTAATCTATATAATGGCAAAAAAACAGACCAGTTTCCACAGTAGTGACAATGCAAAGGTGTTGTCATTACCGACAAAACCGGTCTGTTTTTTTGCCATTATATGGATTAAATTATCATTTCTCAACCACGTTTTGGACTGGAGGAAGTAATGCCATAATGATGGACACGTGGGTTCCAGAGCCCACTACTTGTAGGACACTCAAGTTAACATGTAATGTAGCCTGCTGAAATGCCATAGGTGTGTAATAGGCTTACCTGCAATCTGTCCCTATATATACCCCCCTAATGTTAGGCTGTGTTCATATGTGGCACCTGTCTGTGTTGCAGCAAGGCAGAACAGTGCAGCTGTGCAGGAAGGAGAGTTAGAGATTGTGGACCAGATGTATGAATGTACCATATATATATATATATATATATATATATATATATATATATATATATATATATATATATATATATATATATATATATATCTATGGGTAGGGATTTATTGAAAATGTGTGTACCTCTTTAAATTTTGTATCTAGAATGTCTGCACTAAGTATTTAAATCTGGGCTTCGCCCGATGATGTAGCACACTGATAACGCTTTGAGCAAAACCGGATACCGGTCTGTGTTTGTGTTGGGCAGGTGAGCCTAATAAACTTCTTTCCACCATGGCTGTTTAATTTTTATTTTGAGTGCTGGACTGTTTTGGCATGTGTATTGGATGTACATTGGATTCCGAGCACCTATTGATGTACCACGCACTTTTCGTTGAAGGTGTGTATGTATATATATATAAATAAACGGATCCCCTTCAGTTTACCGAAACGCCACAACGCCGAAACACAAATCACCGACACCAAAAGACCGACAACACAAAATACCAACAATACACACAACCATACATGCACTAACCGTAACCCAAACCCTAACCCTAAGGTCCGACACAACCGCACACTTACCCTACCCGCACCCTAACCCTAACTCACTTAACCCACCCCTAAACCCACAGTCCGTCACTATCGCACACACCCTACCTGCACCCTAACCCTAATTCACTTAACCCACCCTTAAACATATATTCCGTCACTATAACACACTTACCCTACCCGCACCCTAACCCTAACTCACTTAACCCGCCCCTAAAACTACAGTCCCTCACTATCGCACACTTACCTGTCCGCTCCCTAACACTAAATCCCTCACTCTATCACACACTTACCGAGTCCGTCGGGTTCTCACCTTGTCGGTCATCTGCGTTGTTGGTCCTTTGGTGTCGGTGATTTGTGTTTCGGCGTTGTGGCGTTTCGGTAAACTGAAGGGGATCCATATAAACACATATATACAACGTAATATATATTTACAGATATATCTATATATATATATATATATATATATATATATATATATATATATATGTGTGTGTGTGTGTGTGTGTGTGTGTGTGTGTGTGTGTGTGTGTGTGTGTGTATGTCTACATATATACAAACACACACACATATGTATATAAATACATCACAGTACTGCATGCTATGTGTGAGGGAACATCACACATATCAATACACACACACACACACACACACACACACACATATATACATATTATATATATATATATATATATATATATATATATATATATATATATATATATATATACAGCAGTAAGTGTGTGTAACATGGACGGTTATGTCACATGTGAAACCCTTGCTGGAACCACATTGCCCTTGTTTGTGAAGGTGGGAATGGGAATATGGGGAAGGTTAGCAGGTATATTTGTGGAGGTGGGCTGGGTTGTTAGTGAGGACAGCCTACAGGGCTGGTATATGACACATGTGGTGGGTAAACACCCTGGATGGTGGGTGTCATCTGCAATGTGGAAGCCCCATGAACCCCCATATGGAAACAATGGGAACAAGGCCCCCACCCATTGCCAGTCACAACAACAGCTTCATGTCCCTGAAGGTGCCTGGGCTGGAGGCTGAGCAGGAGGAGCATGTGGACACTGTGATTGTGTACTGAGCACATCAAGGTGCTGTAGCACACCCCCCAAGTCTCTGTGGACCTCCCTATGCAACAGACCCTGGATCTGACCTTGGGTGACAGGATCATATCTTTGTGTGCCCCCAGGGGGGACACCATCCTTTGATGTAATTCCACCTGAAGGTAGTGCAGGACCAGTAGATGAGGAGGCCCCAGGGTGGGTCCCACGTGTGATGTGGCCTGGTAACATGGCCAGATGAGATGGGAGAGGTGGTTCTGCTGGCAAATGTTCCCTAAACATGCTATTGTGTCACTGTTATAGAACATATGTGGGTAGTAATAGTCCACACAATCCCAGATCATGTCCAACAGCATGCATAGATATCCCCAATAACACATAATGACAGATGTGCAGCAATCACATAGCAAACAGACCACATGGATATATGGAGCCATGGTGGCCCTTACAATGGCATGCAGGTGACATTGTCTGTAACAGGCCAGCAATGATAGTATCCCCACAGGGAACATGGCTACAAACATATAGCACAAAGCGTGGTACAATATGATATATGTCCCAATGGTAGGTAAGCTGTAGCCATACCTACTGAGTTGTGTGAACAATTTGTTGTTGCAGATATGGTGAGGGGGAGACAGAGATGTGTATTAAGAACTATGGTAACCTTGCTGTATGAGTTGGTCAGACCTGTTACCATTTTTATGTCTTTCAGGCAAGATGTCACACGGCAGATTACTTATGTATTCAGCGGATGAAAATGAGGTCATCATCAATCACCTGGTACAGCATTATCAGGTGCTTTTTGGCAGGACAGCCCATGAGCAGCAGGAGTGGACTGCCCTGTAGAATGATCTAATCCACAGGGTCAATGATGCTGGCCTGCATAACCGCAGTTATTAGCAGGTCCTTCATCATTGCAGTAACCTGCATCGCAATGCCCAGCAGCATGCTGCTGCAGTCCGGGGGGATCACCTCGCATCAGGACAGGTCATGCCATCCATCCCCTCTGACACATGTTGAGGAGCTCCTCGCCAACCTCGTGGCACCTGCCGCCCACACACGCAACAGCTGGCGGAGACCATAGTGGAGGTGGGTGCTACTCACACACCAGCCAAGGAGCATAAAGGTAAGGCCACAGGGCACATCAGTAGACCACTGTTGCGTATCCATCCACATATGTACAGGTAGATCATGCATATAAGAGATGACATATAAATAGTTTGTTGCTGCGTAGTAGTAATAAACAGATGTGCATAAGCTGTAGTATTGTGGACTTGTACTGTTGGTGCACTGTAATGCTGCACCCACCCTGTACCAATAACACAGCTGTGGCTACTGACATCACATCTCTCACACTCTTATGTAGGTCCCTCTGTATACCACCAAGGCAGCAGCCTGTAGCTGGTGAGTATGGTTTTTGTTCATGCTTGCTAGTACACCAGTCATGTAATGGCTATGATATATTCCATGCACACATCTAACACACCTACCCATAATGCATGTTGTACATGTTCACATATTGTTGCTGTTAACTGCACTGCATCACAGTGGTGACCATGATGGTGTATCTGAAGGGTATGTCAGACACCTGCAATATAAGTAGCATCCTGTCATTGAAAAATGTGTCCAGAGGAATGAACACAATGGTTGGACAAATGGCCTACAGTAGGGACATGTGTGAACCATCACCCTTATACAGTGCTACAGCACTGTATATACCAGTATTACAATGGCCAATTTTACAGATCTACACTACAGCATATCATAATACAGTGGTCCACAACCCTTAACACCTGCATTGTGGTCCCAACATGAGCAACGAGTGTATAATATGGAATCGTAGGTTAGGGCAGCAAATATAGGGAATACATACCTTCACAAACACTGGAAGCATATGTGTGCACATACTCTAGATAAAATATGGTGCAATCAGCTGTTGAGGTACTGACTATATGCTTTTGTCATGGAAATGCACCTTTCAGCAAGTACACATCCCCAGTGTCACACCACATATCGATCTGCTGTCCAAGACATTTGGCCATCAAATGTGCACACTTACCTGCAACAGAGGCAGCTGTGGCTTGCACAAAACGTAAATGACATGGTGTGGGCCCCACACCCAAGAGGTAGCATTCATGAGCTAGACATGTAGCCATACCTCACCATTGCATATACCATGACAAACAGTGCAGACAGTCATTTATGTGGCATGGATGTATGGGACAGGAATTATGTAGAAAATAAACAGATGGCTATCCAAGACAGATGATGTCACATGTAGCAAGCTGGTCATGCATGCTGTCTAGTAACATACCGCAACACTGATGGGGTTGCAGGAATGCCTAGCAAGTACTGGCTGTGCAGTACCCGTGTTAGCAATTGCCTGGACTCTGCAAGTGTGTGGCCTATGGGTTAGGGTAATCAGATGTGACAGTTGTGCCACAGGAAACATCAGCCAGGCCTCTCAACAGGTAGTGTATGCATAACAGAAGAGGTTCTCAAAAGTCATGCATTGCAATGTGTACTGGTGTACCATGGCCACGTTGGAAACCTACAGACAGTATCATGTAAGATACATGTGTTGCACAACCAATGCCTCACCCCACCTCAGGCCCACCATCTCCACCTGTACTGTGCCGGTGCCAGTGTACACCGCATTTTTGCCATTCATTAGCTGGAACTAGGCTGTTACACGTGGTGTTCAGTGTTTGGGACACTGCAAACTGACAAACATGTGTAGGGCATAGTTGTCAAGCATCTGCAAAAAGGCTGAAGGTGAGGAGGGGGTGTCATCATAACACACCAGTGCACTGCATCAGGGATCCTAGGGATGCTTTGAATGGCTGTATCTGCCCCCAGTCAGATTCAGGAACTGTGGCAGATGTAACCCTGACTCCACAGCAATAGTGACGGCAGTGTGTGAATTCTAAGGGATGTGCACATGAGTTAACCTTGAAATCATGCAGAGTTGGGGGACATGTGTAGGGCAGACTGACCATATACTGGCAAATGCAGATGGCACATGCTGGTATACCCCTGCCAGGAATAGTGACTGTTGTAGTACACATGACAGCAGGTGCAACAAACTGGCATGATAAAAGCATGCACACATATGCACCCAAAAAGTGTATGCATCGCGGGCAGCATCAGCACACTTAACACATTTGTTAGACACTGCATTTGAATGTACAGGACATATGTCACGTATCATGTAATGTTAACATATGCAGTGATGTGGTCCCATGGCATATCAAGAAAGAGGGCGTCATATCAATAAGGGTGTGTACACTCCCCATAACCATGGTAAGGTTTGATGGTTGTCATTGTAATAGTATCATATTGGTTATTCATTCACCGCTAATGTTGAGATCTGTAAATCAGAAATCAGGCATTCACAAATGACATCTGTCCACATATCATCCCAGGTATGTGTTGGACAAACACATAGGGGCTGTGAGTATTAGAGCAGACATAACTGACACAGTAATACACATTCAGCAATGGTGTGTACACCTGTGATGTATGGTGCATAGTACATGGCAGGGTGCAGAACAGGTGCACAGCAATACTGTGTACATGGATGCAGTGTTTTCAGGGGAAGGAGCATCACCTAACACAGCCCATGCATCACACAAATGTATACTGTTGCTAGCATGGATTGACTACAGCTGTACTGCATGCTGTTGAGCACCATATGTTATGCATGTTGACAGATGGGTACTGGGAGGTCTGTGTGTACTATCTTTGTGCTACAGACACCAAAAATGATGATAGGACTGTTGAGGCACAGGCGGGCTTGTCAGAGGCCAAAACTGCATTTGCCATCCCCCTGTTATCCACCCCAACCCCGCACACATTCGCAGTGCCTATAGATACCCATCACCAATGGCTATAGCAGAGGGACAGTTGGTGGTTGGTGGCAGTGCACAGGAGAGTATGGTATTTATACTTGGTGTGTCTGCACACAGCAGGCATAGCCAGATGTCTGGCAGAGCATCACATAGGCAGATGTACAGGGGTGCTCATGGGATGGCCACTGGTCATCATGCCCCTGGCAGAAGTGCCACAACTGGTACCACCAGAAGCATGTTTCAGACTGTCATGGGGGGGTGCAGGCACATATGGAACTGTACACCAGACAGGGTCTGAGGCTGCAGAGGGCGTCTCTCTCATCTGTAAGTGACAACATCCATGAACTTGCAGGTGCCCTCCATGGTTATACCGAGGTCATGCATAGATGATTGGGTGAGATGGTGGGCCTCATCGACCATGGATTGTCCATGCTAGAACATGTGGTGGGAGTGGGGCAATGGCCGCGTGGACGTAGGCCAGCAACACCAACATCTGGCAGTTGACATGGATGTGCAAGGACACCAAGCCACTCCTGTAGTGGCAGTACCAGCCCCAGCACTGCAGGGGGGCGCTGTCCACACAACACCTCAGCAGGCCACGTGCATGTGGCCCTGGCCAGTCCCAGGAGAGACCTGGTTCCAGCGGACATATGTCATCATCAGGAGAGAGTAGCACATTGAGGCCTGTACATGGACATGCCCATGGAACACCTGGCAGGCACAGTCCATGTGTCCATGGCCTGAGGTGGTGAACTGCACACCCTGCCAGGTATGGTCTGCAGCTGTCCAAGAAACACTTGTATAGGCCAGCCACATGGCAGAACTATGTGCATCCATACCCACACACTATGCAAACACACCTAGGGCAACCCCATACCTACATACAACACATCACCACGTCCATATCAGCAAATTACACACCTCACCACACACATGGTGTCAAATGTATGGCCCACCCTTGGTCTCTGGCAAACCAATAACACTCCCTGTGGATATGATGATACCTGTGCCACATCCCTGTCATCCATAACATTGATGCAGGGACAGGCTAATATAATTCTGATGCACATGGTGACTGTACTACAGTGTACCAATGTACTGCTGTGTAACATGTTGTCAGCAGTAATGTTTAATGCTTACATGTCAGGTAGTGTAGCTGTCCAGCCATGATGCATTATACCTGTTAGTAACAGTGAATGATTGTGGTCTCCATAATGTTATCCATTTGTGTTGTAGGTGTACATTTGTTTATAGGAGGATGGTCTGCAGTCATATCTCACAAGGGGTATGGCACTGCGGTGACACCATCGTTGTGCCATATCCTGGGTACAGTTGAACAGATGTCACAGGTCTGTATAACAGTTTCTGCCAGTGCCACATGGACAAGTGACCCCCTGGGACATGTATAATCAACAACCTGAAGTAGATCCCTCCACATATACGCACACTGTTACTTGGCAACACTGGGACTAGATCCCTACCTAGGTATGTAGTGCTACTGATGTGTATGGCTTTCATTGCACACACCACACAGCATTTAGGTTGAGGTGTGTTCCAGGTTACATGTTACATGCAGAACATACCCAGGTATGTACAGTATGGTAATGCAGGATGTAATAGTTGTATATGGACAATACATAGTGTGACATACCATCATATACACATTAACAGACACATAATAGGCAGACAAACATCTGTGAGACCTGGGACTATCAGTGCTAATTAACTTGTCAGTGTGTCCAATGTGTTACAGGTAGGCTGCAAACAGCACATGCATAACTGAGCTGGATCATGTTCTCAGTTATCTGTATGGTTGATGGTGACAGTGGTGACCATACAGTGGTACATGGGACATGTACCAGGGGTACCATGGTGTAATGATAGTGTACACAGCACCCACACCCCGATCTGGATATTGTACACACTGAAGCCCATGATGACACTCTGACATACCCACCATCACACATTGACCAGGACTGCAATACAACCCATTGTCCATCCCAACAGTGGTACTACAGGGATATGCATCTAATGCACATGGCACAGGCATAGTAGGGTGATGCATTGTCATGCCTCTCCTATGGGCAGCAACATCACTATCCATAATACTGTGTGGCAATGCGTATTGTAATAGGAGTATGTGGCCTCGGAATGCTATACCCTAGAGATATATACACATGCACACATACACACACTTGCCAGAACTCAGTGGGTGTCCCATGCCTATCAACCCATTTGTACAACAGTGTTGTGCTGGTACTGCAAGACACAGGTAGCCTTTAGGGAGAGGAGCATAACAAGGTACATGTAATGTCCGATACAGCAGCAGCCACATCTAACTATGGCAATGGGTGTTGCAGTGTGTGTGAAGACCCTCATGGTATTCCCAACTACAGGTGTACTAACACACAGACACTGATATCCTCAGCAATGCACATGTATACATTTGTCAGTACTGGGGTGCATCACTGCAGGTGGTCATAGGTGTGTACCTGGCTATTGTCCATGGAAGGATGGGAAGTGTAGGTGATGTGTGTACAGTGGTATCATGCCACCTGCCATGTGCCAATAGGCAATCTATCTACAGACACCACTGTGGTAACCCTCAGGGAGAGAGTGACATGCATCAGCCAATCCTCTGGGTGCCGCCTGCAAATGGCCAATGAGGTGATCCAGTTGACATGTATGCAACATGTTTTACAAAACATGGTTAGTGTCTGTGTTGGAGACCTGTACCCAAACATGTTCTGTTGACTGTGGTAGTGTAGTGGAGGTACCCGTGGCATGTGGTTCATGCAGGGTGTTGTGTCCTATCTGTGCCAGTTATAACACAACTGGGCAGACATGTCAGTTTCAGTCAAGCATAGGTGGCCTGTATGTATCCAAGCTGGATACCTGCCATCTACACATCTGTACAGGGACTGACAGAAATCATATTGCCAACTAGTTATGCAGTAGGATGAATGTGTCAACAGATAGATGTCTGATACCAATATGTATGTCATACTACATGTTGGCAGCCCTCACTGAGGTAAGCTATACAGACAGTAGTCTACAGTTAATTTCCATATGTCAGATAATTATCCAGTAGGGGATATATAGTGTGACACAGCTCACACACCAGGAACATGACAGTGAGGACTCAGAGTCCATCTAAGCATGCAGGGATGCTTGTTGCCAGTACTACAATTAACAATCTACTCTTGCTTTGGAAAGCACTGTCAACGGTAGTAATGGCATGATACACTACATGCCAATGTGACAGCACATAACCTGGGTTACTACCCTTGTATGCAACACATTCACATGGATAAGAGTGATGTACAAGTATTATATACTCAAGTGTCCCAGACATGAAACTCACACCCCTTGCTGCTGTAATGACAGAACATAGACACATGTTATACACATGGCATTACATACACTTATTACAGATGTCATTACCCTGCTATGTTATCAAGCTGAGATGTGAGCACTGGTTACCAGGGCTGTGCCATGCTTAATAGGTGTCAGCATTGCTGCAATATAACAACTAAGTACATTTGCGCACTGGTAAGCGAAGCCTACACAGTGCAAGTGCCTGTATGTTTGACCAGGTCTATATCAGCTGATCGAAGTTTTACTACTTCAAATCAGTAAACATCGATCACTACTGATCGAAGTAGTAAAACATCAAATCATCCTTAACATTTTTTAATCACAAAAAATAAAACTAAAGGGTGTAGGCAGGGGGGGCAAGCCCCCCTGCACCCCCCACAAGGGGGGCAGTACCACCCACTACTTAAATAGACCAACTGCGAGAACACACTACATTGAAGTAAATGGAAATCTCCCCTTAAGGAGATTTCCGTTTACACATTCGATATTCTAAGCATTCGCTATTGTCATGTTGACAATATCAGATTTGATATTGTCGGCTTTCGACAATGTAATATAAACTCATTTAACCATACCTTAGCACTGCTTAACTTCATGCAAACCCAGGCAAATGCACTTAAAGGTGCTCAAAACTGCCTTAACCACTCTGTATCCAGCAGCCCTTGTTCTGCCCAGCAACAAAATAAACAGCCTTTGCAGGTCTTGAATCCAAGACCCTGTACACTATAGTCACAACAATTAACCACTACACCATGACAGTTGTGAAGATAGTTGTTGTTTTCCCAATACATCTGTCAGTACACATATTGAATACTATTGAACAATCTCTGTTACTTCTACAATTGTATAGTACATATTTGTGATATTATTGTTCCAGCACATATGTTTTTATATCTAAATATACACATATCAGACACATACAGTGTGATACATCTGGGAAGGTATACACAACAGTAATGTTTACACATGACAAGGATATGGATATATACATATACATATACATATGTAGATATATGCCTACATGTGCATTCACATATATATATTCATATATATGTATTTATACACATCTGTATAGTGCATCATATATATGGTCATTTATAGATCTCTCTGTATATATATATATATATATATATATATATATATATATATATATATATATATATATATATATATATTTATATATAGATGTACATCATATATGTACAGATATAACTATTTATTTAGCTATATATGTAGATATCTATAACCATATGTGCATATATACCTAAACAGGTATATCGATGTATATGTAGATATCCATAACTATATGTGCATATATATGTATATATCTGTATATGTGTAGACATATATAGCTGTGTATATGTATATGTATATATATATATATATATATATATATATATATATATATATATATATATATATATATATATATATATATATATATATATATATATATATATATATATATCCATATATGTATGTAGATATGTATAGTAGAGTCCTACCTCAGCACAAATAGTCTCAACCTCTTAGTGCAAGGGGATGTAATGTATGTATTCCAGGTATATATGTAGACAGTTCCTATTGCAATAGGGGTTGTCTTAACAGACATGGTGTGTGTGGGAGCTCACATCTGCTATAGACATGTATGCCATCAGTTACTGACAGACATCCTAAGGACATGATAGTACAGTACCACTGATAACACAGGAATGATCCTGTGGAATACAGCAGAGATATGTCTGGCAGTCTCTGGTCAGTCCAGAGGTATACACAGATCCCCTTCATGTGAGACATGTGGACCAAGCCTGACAATGTGGATGTTAACAGCCATGTACATGGATACATCACATAAATACTGGACTACATATGCCCACACAGTTTATGCATTCACCCATGCCTCTATGTCCTGACACATAATAACTGGTGATGCAGAGATCACATGGCCACATACTACCCAGTAGTTAGTGGCATACATCTGTACAGAATCCCACTGCTTTGTCAGAAATACACAACAGTATAGTAGCCCGGCAGCAGTACGTCTTGCAAATATCTGGACATAACATCACACTGGGTAATTGCACTAAGCTGCTAGGCATGTAACAAAGCACTGTGCAAACTACAGGCAGACTGCCACAACACTGGCCTACATTTTGTATGGGGGGAATACACATGTACCTGCAAATATAGCAGGCTCTACATGCATCTCACAGCACAGCGTAACAAACACCTGTGTGAAAGTGCATACCCACAACCAATGTGAACACAGCCACAGCCACATATGATATGCAAGCTTGATATGACACCATATGGACTGTCTGATTAACACCATCCTGATATGTGCCATTCACACACTAACCCTACATAAACTGGGTCATGACACAGTGTGGTCTAATGCCTGTCTGTGGTATGGGACATGTGTGTTTGGCCCTACAAACATGTGAGCCAATAGGGTACCATACACTGGAGCAGCATGTAACATCAGATAGAACAGAACCAAGAACAATGACATCTACCACAGTCTGTACACAGGCCAAGATATGTATTTGCAATACACATATTGTCAACAATCACCATAAGTACACGGACCCCACTACTGTACCCACAACCACAGAATGCCTAGGTTAAGTCTTCAGAAATAACCCCTACTATACATAACATGTCTAGCAGTCTGATATCTGACTGGCTTGTTATCAGGTATGATGTCAATAAATAATGGTTTACAAAACATATGCACGTCTTACTGCATGACATATCTACAAAGGTTGACAGACTTGTGGCTGGAGCCACAAACACTGGGCCAATATTGGCATGTTGCTGTGATACCGTCATACATTTACTGTTGTAACAGGGTTTGTTGTGACACATGTCCTATGAGGGATATGAAGTCAGTAACTCTCATGGCTGTCACCATGTACTGACTGCAGTCCTCAGACTGTGATTCTGCAGTTCTAAGATAGGTGATCTGTGAGTAACACAAGAAAAATAAGACTCCAAACACTGCCCTGTCTGCCAGGGACATCGGGAGACAAATGCACTGTACTGATTTCAGTACAACTTATTTAGAAGGGGGTGTAGCTTTTTAATTTTTCACTTGTTTTTTTTTTTCGCGCTTTACTGCACGATGATGTCAGATCATCAGGGCAGCCAGTCAGAATGGAGCTCACCGCGCATGTATTTCCGGCCGGTTCAAATGCTTTTCAAGTGGGAGGATTTAAGCGTTATGTTGGTTGAGCGGGAGGATTTAAGCGTTATGCTGGTCGAGCGGGAGGATTTAAGCGTTATGTTGGTCGAGCAGGAGGATTTACGTGTTATGTTGGTCTCGCTTCAACTAAGGATTTTATTTAGAAGGTCTTGCAACCGAGGGTTGGTGAGTAAGCTGAAATGTGTGTGTGTGTGTGTGTGTGTGTGTGTGTGTGTGTGTGTGTGTGTGTGTGTGTGTGTGTGTGTGTGTGTGTGTGTGTGTGAAAATGCCCCAGGTGGGATGTACTGGTGATTACTCATGGTGGTGTGGTAGGGAATACCTCAGGCTTGAGGCCTGTACCTTGTATGCAGGTGTTAAAGACCTGAATTCCCTACCCACCACCATTTGTAAAAAAATTGCAGATTTTTGCCTCATATTTGACCTGATCTATTCCTCATATCTGTGGTTTTTAAATATTGCAATGCTTGAAATTTGATGGTGCAGTGGTAGCAATGTAGCATTGATGCATCACAGCTGTAGGTTTTTGGGTTTGGTTCTTGGCTGGGGTGCCTTCTTTGTGGGGGGGGGGTCCGTATCTTCTCCCTGTGTTTGTGTGGGTTTGCTTTTGTGTCCTCCCATGTTACAAAGACATGTCTGCATTATTTTTCCCTGGGCCTCTGCCTAGAATTGTTTTTTTTTTTGTTCCAAGTCAGACTGTCCTGATTAACAAATTGACAGGCATTTAGATTTCGTGTTTACTTTCTTACATATTTGATGGTGCAGTGGCAGTATTGTTGCCTCACAGCTATAGGTTTTCTGGTTTGATTCTTGGCTGGGGTGCCTTCTGTGTGGAGTCTGCATCTTATCCCTGTGTTTGTGTGGATTTGCTCTGGTGTCCTGCCATTTTACAAAGACATGTGTCTACAGTATTTCTCCCTGGGCCTCTGCTGAAAATTGTTTTTGTTTCGTCAGAAGTAAAATTGACAGGCATTTGAATTTCAGACTTCATATTCTTCAGAAAATACATAGTAAAACAACTTTTTATTCTAGCAATAAATATATAGTAACACAACCTTTTTTATAGCAATTTTTTTAAGTTTATGACTATTTGAAATTTGTCCTTATTTCTGGGACTGTAATACCCTGTTATTGGCTTTGTCCAGGTTTTTTGTGCTAAGGTTGACAGCTATGGCAAGAACTGAATTCACTGAATATGTTTGAAGGCGGTATTCCCTCATTACTGGGTTTGTCCAGGTGTTTTGTGCTAAGAGGTTGACAGCTATGGTGAGAACTGAATTCATTAAATGATAGCCATTTAAGTTTCAGTCTTCCTCTCTTTCACAAAGCAGGTGATTTGGCATAGTGGTATGTTGTTCTGACTATTTTGCACAGGGACCTTGGCAGTAAAATGTATGATGGTAACACAGCATTTTATTCTAGCAGCTTTCCAAGATTATACAAGCAATGTTTAATGTGTTCCTGTTTTTTGCCCTTTTGACCCACCCCAATAAATTTGGCTTTTTCCAGACTTCTTCTTCTGCGAAGTTGAGATGTAGTTGAGTATTGCGTAGATTGTACAAGGAGCTGATAGCTGCAGGGGAAGAGAAGTTTAGTGCTGATTATGCTAAGCTGGCTCACATTGCTAGTAGCACAACATGTTGTGTACTTGCTTTCAATGCAGAAGGTTGTTGGTTCTACTCCTATAAGGGGTGAATGCTGCTGTACTGAAAGTTAAGACATTAACTATGAGCCTGTTATCAGTTTGCCATCCATTTCTTATTGCAATATTACTAGCTTATTTTTAATGTAATTTAGGCAATTTATTCCTCAGGGGCATCAGACACTTTATTTTTCGGTGAAGCCATGAAATATAAAGGTGATTGCTAGCAGCAACCTCTTCATTAGTTAGATTCATTTAACATGGAATTATTTAGATGACTTTTTTTACTACTTCAGAGATTGTGCATATTATTTACTGATAATGGTGGACTGTAGAAGTTTGAGTAGACTTTTATGATGGAAATGTTCTGAATTGGGCAGTTTTGTTTCATTGTTTACTGGAAAAATGTTCAAAGCAATAGGAAGGTGTATCAAAGAACACATGTATGTTTCATATGCAAGGGGCCTATGATTTAAAAGCAGCCCAGAATTAATTTTTATCTGCAACGGGTAAAATGTATTTTTCTTTGAATGTGGATTTTAATGTTTCAATGAATTTGAGTTTCAAGGGCAGAGAAGTTTTAATGCCAAGTTTGTTTAGCAGATGTCTTAGTGTTTGTGCTATAAAATGCAAAATAAAACTTTCAAACAAAGTTCAAATCATCATAGAAGTAAATCAGTATGCACATTAGTGTTTATGGTAAATGGAGTGAAATAGCAAAGTAATGGATCATTGGAATGGCTGCAGGGGGAGGCTCCATTCGACCATGGTTTTGTGAGGGGGAAGGGCGGCAAACTTAGACAGCCCCAGCTGAACTATACCTCCCAACTGTCCAGATTTTCAAAGAATGAATATATTTTTTGCTTCTTATTTTTGGTTTGTTCCTCAAAATTTGTGGTTTTCTGGCAAATGATTTAGGAATTAAGTCACTAAATAATAACACACTAGTTTCAGACTTTATAACCTTCAGAAAAATGCATGCTAAAATAAGACCTGTTCTATCAACGGTCCCAGTTTATACAAGAGCAATTTTTAGTACTGTTTATATGTTCCCTCAATATATTTGGCCTTGTCCAGATTTATTGCATTAACAGGTTGAGAGGTACATGCAAATAAATTGCTTTATAGAATTAGGCATAGCCAAACCTCAACTGTCCCTGATTTTGGCTCAAAATGTTGCTCTTCCCCTAATGATCCCTCCCCAAAATAGCAATTTTGGAAGAAAACATGGAGGGTTTACTTTACTTTTATAAATAACTGTAATGATCAGAGGTATACATTACTTTTATTTCAGAAATGCATGTAGATTCTCTAATTTTGTCAGCTGCTCTAAGTTAACTGTGCTCATATTAAAATGGTGTCCCTCCTTTGACAGGTTCCCAGCTGTATTGTCTGGCAATTTTATATTTTTGCATCACATTTTTGGTCCATTTTTCATAAAATTGCAGTTTTCTGGCAAATTAGTGGCAAATTGTTAAAGACTGAAGTTAGAAAATAATGCAGACATTTCAGTTTCAGATTTCATACCTTTCAGAAAATTCGTACTGATGCAAGACCTACTACTATTCTATTATCTTTCTAAGTTTATAAGAGCAATATTTAAAAAAAAATGTCCTTATTTTTGGGCCTTTGCCTCAGCTTTATTTATGAGTTTGTAGCTGTAAGAGGTTGAGAGGTGTGTGTGTGTGTGTGTGTGTGTGTGTGTGTGTGTGTGTGTGTGTGTGTGTGTGTGTGTGTGTGTGGTAGGTAGCATACCTCTCAACTGTCCACATTTTGCAGAATGTCCAGATTTTTGCCCCATATTTTTTGTCTGTTCCTCATAAATTTTGTGATTTTCTAGAAAATCATTGAAGGCTGAAGTTGTTAAATAATGACAGACATTTGAGCTTCAGACTTCATGTCCTTTAGAAAAATTCATACTAGCACAAATCCTGTTATTCTAGCAACTTTCTCATACTAGCACAAATCTTGTTATTCTAGCAACTTTCTAAGTTCACAAGAACATTATTTAATATCTGTCCCTGTTTATTTTAGGCTTTGTCCATATTTCTTGCACTAAGAGGTAGGTAGGGTGGTGTGTGTGAATGAAACATCCTAGTTAGTGGTAACAGGTGGTTAGTAATTTACTCAACCTCAAAACCTGTACCTTAGTTACAGAAAACAAAAGCATAAAGTCTCTACCCCAACTACCATGCTGCATTTTTCAAAGAACTGACATTTCAGGTTAATTTTCAATTCAAGGAACCGAGTTTGAGTGAATTTATATTATATTACTGAAGAGGCATTACAGCAAATGCCTCTTCATCGACACTAAAAGACCGAACCGTGAATTACAAGAATGGCCGTAGCTTGGCTGGGGAGGGGGGGTAGCAGTTTGAGAGCTGTCAGTACAAATTTGAAAATCCTAGCTACACCCCTGCTGTCCGCAGATAACCCTACAGGTGGGAATTTCCTCAAACACATAACACTGTCATGACAGGTATTAAATCATGTAGACCAGCCACATCCACACAAACCCTGTTAAACCAACATTACTCCAAATGCAGAAGAGCAACACTTACATTCTGTAGTCATGTCTGGCACATTCCCCTCCTGTTTGTTGGCCTGTCTCAACAGTGTATTTTGTTAGTTATATCCCAATACCATCTGTGACGCTGTTTGCCAAACACCAACATGAGGTCCTTCTCACAGTGAATGAAAAGGGCTAACACCCATATGATGTTCCTAGGTGTAGGAGTGTGTTTCCATGCAATTGGCTATGGGAATATTACCATAGCTGTTCCACATGCAATCAGCTAGTAGGGCACTGCAATTTGTGCAGAGGCAATCAGCTGATCATGAGCAGCACTTACAAAACATAAGCTGCTGCCTAAGCAAAGCAGGTGTACTTCTACACCTTCACCAGAGAGGGAGTGAGAGAGACAGGCAGAGGCAAAGTAGGACAGGCAGGGGGTGGGAGAGTAAAACGTAAGCATTTTTGTGTCACACATTTACCAGTACAGGGTTTCAAACTCTTGCCTGACTATGGATTGGTATCACATGTTTATGCAGTTTTTGCATGCACTACAGAGCTTATATGTTGGGGAGTTGTCCAAAGGTATATCTGATGGTGAGTGACATCTGCAACAGTGATGTAGGAGGGATAAGGCAGGTGTAGTACACATGCCTGTCCACATGAACAGGTGTCAAAATCAACACAGCCACACTCAGGGGACTCACACACATTAACACAGTTGGCAGGGTCAGGATTAGACTTCCTAACCAGCTACTTTGCCACAATACAGTAATACGCAAGTATCACATGAACCACAGGGATTATCAGGATGATATATGGGCAAAGGGTATGTGAAGGTGTCTGACATCAGAAGGCATGCTTCAGTAGGCCAATGGGAGGTGTAGTGAGTGTGAATGGTGTCAAAATCATTATACTCCACATACACACACAGACACAGGTTGCCAGTATTGACATGCATGGGTGCATTGCTTCACAGGTGTGTAGTGGTTGACTGTATCAGAAAGCTATACAAGGCTAGGTAAAGGGTATATCTTGGCATCAGGCCACATGAAAATGGTCTGCAGTGTGGCTCATGGGTGTAGTGTCTGGAGTGGCCTTCACAGGTGGGTATTGTATTTATCATCCAGTCATCTGGGTTACTATTGTGGTGGCCAGTGCTGTGCAATGCTTGCCATGTATGTGTTCTAAAGTCCATGACATGCACGGTGTGTGGGATGTGCACACATCTCACATGCATGTACTGTGACATGTGGAAGTGTACTTGGGGTGTCTGGGGCATGTTCTGTACACAGATTGTTATCATCAGATGTGCCATTCCTGGCCTCCTGTGGTGGAAACTGGCAATAGACACCCGGTTGACCCTGCACCTACATTGACAGCATGATACAAGTATTCCCTGGTGTCAGTGGCATCTGTCCATACAGGGCATGTGTGTAAGGCATGGTATGTCCTTTGTGGGTTACATTTGATGGCACTACAGTTGTTGCTGGTGTCCAGTGGGGAAGATAGTGAAGGAGCACTGTATGCAATTATGTGCCTATTGTAGTGATGGGACAGGGTGCCATGCCCTTTGTAGTCTGCCGCAATCACACCATAGTTGCTATCTGTGGGCAATATGCAGGAAACAACCAACAAAGTGGTTGTTGCTTAGCCAAGTGTGTTTGTGTATGAGACATGGGTTGAGAGTGTTCTCTGGGTAATACAAGGGTTGCCAAAATTGTTCGCCAGGCCTTGATGTCACATGTAGGGGTATGGATTGTCAACCCCAGCCTCTTTGCTGTTTGACATTTGTTATCCTTGTAAGGTGGACATTGTGACATATAACAAGCCCACCATATAAGAAATTTGCAAAACCCACTCCACAATGAGTCCAGTTGTTACACCCTCACAACAAGCTCCACACAGGATACAAATGACAAACACAGACACACAGACACACACACACACACACACACACACACACACACACACACACACACACACACACACACACACACACACACACCAAGTCTCCCAGTTGCAATGTCTATGATTGGAACTCCTTCCTAACTAGTACATCACACTACAGCATTAAGCAGTTATAGGGTGCACCACAGAGATTACTGGGCTACTCCTTCCCCAAAGGTGTATTTCAAAGTGAATGACATCAGCAGGCTTGCCAGAGAAGGGCAATGGAGGTTGTAGTTACTGTGAATGGTCTTAAAAGCATTGCTCCCTACACAGACAAACAAACACACACACAAACATCCATACTTGCCATGTCTGTAAATAGAACCTCTACCTAACTAGTATATCACACTACAGCATTACACAGTTATAGGATGCACCATGGAGATTACTGGTCTACTCTTTCCCCAAAGGTGTATTTCAAAGTGAATGACATCAACAACCTTGCCAAGGTTGGGCAATGGAAAGTGTAGTTCATAGGTTCATAGGGTCATACGTTGATACTAGGCTATTGGCCCTAGGACTTATACATGCCTAGGCATGACAATTCTCTGGCTATGACTTCCCACAATATATACTTCCCTGCACCCTTGTCTAGCAGGGCAGCTGACATGATCCCCAGTCTAAATGTCCTATTTCCCATCCAGTCATCCAGGTTCCTTTTGAAGAGGACCAAAGAAGCACTCTGCTTGACATGTATGGGCAGTCTATTCCAGAGTCTGGGAAGTCTCTGAGTCAGGAACACATCCCTCCTGCATGTATTGTTCATTGTGATGACAGGATTTGGATCCCTGGAGCATGTGGCTGTGAGGTTTTGGAATTCTCTCAGTATACCATGTCCAACAGCTGTGGGTTTGACATGCCATGGTATGTTAAGCAGAGATTGTCTATGAGAGCACAATATATGACAGAATATAGCTGGATGATTTTCAAACGGTCAGCATAGGGCATCTGGTTTAGGCCTGTGGTCATTTTGTGAGGTATGTCTGCAGCCTCTCTACTTGTTGCAGATGCCTTGTGAAGTACATATGTAACAGGCCATTGTAGTCTGTACTGGGTTTACTGAGAGATGCCTACAGTGGGACAATGGGCTCCTTTTCCTGGATGTAAAGTCCTTAGTGGGAGGTGTGCCACATAGGTGGGCTTCCTTACTGTTATGATGATATGGTTATCAAAGGTGAAACCACTGTCCACCTGTGTCCCTAAGTCTGTTATCACACTTTAGGTGTTTAGTGTACTGCCACCTATGTGGTACTTCACAGGTACATGTCCCTTCCCAATGGGGATAACTATCTATTTCTTGGCATTGATCTTGAGGCCATGGCTTAGGCACCAAGCATGCCTTTGTGTAAGGCCCTTCTGTAGAATATCCACATCATCTAGGGATTCAATATTGGCTCCCAGTGTGCAGTCATCTGCGACCTTTGTTTGCAAGTGTACCTTACTGTTGGACTGTACTTCAGAGCAGTAAATGCCAAGCAAGGGCAGTGCCAGGACAGAACCTTAAGGTACCCCAACTGTCACTTGTCTGGGACTCGGGTTGGTGTCACCTACATTTACAGTGTGGGTTGTGTTATTACAGCAGTTAACAGCCCCTCGGGTGACATTGTGAGTAATGGCCAGCTTGATACATCTATCTATGATTCCAGACTGGGGGATGGTGTCAAAGGGCTTGGCGAGGTCCAGATAGGCTGTGTGAACCACCTTACCCTCATCCATGGCTCTGGAAATGGATTCACAGTTGTCATTCAGGTTGGAAGACATGATTGGCCCTTCACAAACCAAACCTAGTTAGGGTCCAGTGTTTGCAGATTGCCAGTGCCTTTGTTTTAATTTCCATGATAATACATTCCATGGTCTTGCAGATCAGGCACATCATACTGCTGAGGCTGTAGTTCACAGATTCCCCCTTGTGGACAGGGATAACTCTAGCTGCGTGCCACACAGTGGCACAAAGCCTGAGGTGTGGCTATGATTAAACTTGGCACATAGGTGAGGTGCAAGTGCAGTTTGTAACTCATGTAGTACACATCCCGGGATGTTGACTGGTCCCATGGCTGATGTGGTTTTTACCTATCTGGCCATTATTACCGGCATATGGCAATCTATCTGTGTTGAGATGTGCCCTTTGGGGGTTGGGAGTGGGGTGCAGCTGGCACTGAATCAATCTGCCAGGATATTGGCAATATCCCTGGGAGGAGTAGATTTAGTACCAACCTGTTGTAGCTCACAGCAGTTCTGAGCATTGGCATTTAGATTCCTCACATAGCTATGGAACCTATTGCAGTTGTCTTTGGCATCTGTGGCTATATTATGTTCATAACTAGCCTTAGTGGATGTTATGAGGGGTCTCTGCCTTCTACTGTAGCTGGTAATGGAGTATTTTGCATCCTGGAAAGTCCCCTATTTCTGCGACAGTTTCCTCCTTTTGTTGAAAAGTATGTTTATGGCAGGGGGCCACCACATTGGCATCCTTTTCTTGGTGGGGAGCATCTTGGTTCAATATTGAATGGCATAATTCATGCACGAATTAATGTACTCATACAGTGCCTTCATGTATGATTCAGCAGTTGTCATTTCAGTTCCCATCTGCATGGGTTTCAATTTGTTAATCACGTCTGACATGTATAGCATGACATTGGCTTTGGAGATGTGTGTTATGAAGATGTCCTTACTAGGGTGTGGGGAAGGGATGTTGATGTTTAGGGTGATTACCTCATGGGCATACCTGACCACCGATGGGGTTACCATAGGTGTGGTGAATTGATTTCCCATGTTGGTAATGACCAGGTCTAGGATATTTGAGCCCCTGTTGGGACAATGGATTACTTGATCCAGGGCATTGGGAATTATGACTTCCAAGAATCGTTGGGCACACATGTTGGTACACAAGTAGTTTTCCCAGTTAATGGCAGGGTAGTGTAAGTCACCCAGTATTACGGTGTTTGCTTGTTTCATAATATTTCACAGTATGTTTCAAAGGCTGTAGTGGGTATCATGGGGCATGGTAGGGGATCTGTAGCAAGCTATACAATTTTGAATGCAGTCTAACCTACTGTTAGTTGCACCGGGGGTATTTCAGGCACATTCTGTTGGGCAAGTAGCCTGATGGTGTGAATATCCTTGGTGAACATGGACACTCCTCCACCTTTATTGTTTTGGACCTGGTTTGGTGGCCAACAGGTGTGGTGAGAGCTGTACCTGGTATTACAGGGGTGCTCTCTGGAGGCTTGGATCAGGTCTCTGTTACTGCACAGTTAACAATGTTTTCTATTTGTAGGTGTGCATAGTGAATGTGAATGGCCAAAAAACATTGCTCCCTACACACACAGAGTTACCATGTCTGGGATTAGATCTCCTTCATAACTAGCATATCACACTGCAGCATTACACAGTTACAGGGCACACCACAGAGATTATTGGGATACTTCTTCCCCAAAGGTGTATTTCAAAGTGAATGACATCAGTAGGCTTGCCAAAGATGGGCACTGGAGGTTGTAGTGACTGTGAATGGCCTCAAAAGCATTGATCCCTACACAGACAAACAAACATCCACACTTGCCATGCCTGGGAATAGAACGCCTACCTAACTAGTTCATCATACTACAACATTACACAGTTAAGGGAGACACCACGGAGACTATTGGGCTATTTCATTCCCAAAGGTGTATTTCAAAGTGAATGACATCAGCAGGCATGCCAAAGTAAGGAATTTGAAATTGTAGTGAGTGTGACTGGCCTAAAAAGGTACTAATCCATACACAAACACTCACACAGTTGTCACATTTGGGATTAGATCTCCTACCTATCTCGTACATCACACTACAGCATTACACAGTTACAGGACATGCCACAGAGATTACTGGGCTAATATTTTCTCCAAAGGTGTATTTCAAGGTGAAGACATCAGCAGGCTTGCCATAGTAGGGCAATGGAGAGTGCAGTATGTATGCATGGGCCATAATCCATTCATCTAGAGGCAGACACACCACACTCAGGCACACACAAGTTTATATTCTACAGGTATGTGTATACAACTGCTAGATGACTACTGACTTGTGCAGTCATGTTATACAGTTAGCACTAGCATCACAGACACTATAGTGCTGAGGGATTCCAGAGGCAAATGTCTATGGTGATTGACATTTGCACATCATGTGGTTTTAGCCAATTGGATGTGTACTGGGTGGAACAGGCCTCATCATGGAAGGGTGTTTGTCACTGTCACTCTCTTCCACACATCTACTTATGTGTACTTTTGGCCTATTATAGTGTGTTGTCCTTGGATATATGTGTGTATTCCTATCCAATGTGTGTGTGCAAAGCATGACTGGTGCATACTGAGGTATGCACTAACATCTGTGACTGACAGATATGTATGGTCCACTGTTGTTGCCAGACATGGGCTTCATTTCTTTAACTGTGTGAGCATGCCCAGTATGACCTTTCAGTATTTTGTTGTCTGACATGGCCTTCATTTCTCTAAGTGTGGGAGCATCCCCAGTATGACCTTCTGTATTGAATGTGTGAATCCATTCCAGGTAGATTGTACTACAGCTAGCAACCTGTTTCTGCAGGATATCTGTAAATTAGTTGACAATATGGGGTCAAAATGGGAAAAGGATAGTGGGTTACTGTAGGTAATTGTGTCTGTGCTGCTTCTGCTGCATGGTCCTGGTGTTAGCAGAGATATTCCAACATATGTACTGTTATACACAGTGATGTTTTATGTTATCAAGTACTGTCAGGTAGACATATTTGCTTGCAGTGATGTCCTGGGGAGCACATGGTGAATGCAGCTGTGTCCAGTATTGTGGTCAGCAGCCTACATATTCTTGCACACTCATGCCATTCTGGAGGGGAAGCTGCAGACACTTGCTGATGGGTCTGTGTAAATGGTTCAGCACTTTGGTACAGTGGTGGCAGATGATCCCATGCTTGAACATCCACTGATGTGACAGTATGGCCATATCCTGCTGTGGCCATACCTCACAGCTGTACAGATTCACACAGGTTACCCAGAGGCAGGAGTCATAATTCTGGACATTACACTTACATATTGTGGTTTACAAGCAGGTTTGTAGCCACCCATTCTTGTCTTTGCAGCCAGAGATAGTATGTGCACATGGCTGAGTTTCGGACTTCACACACTCCAGGCCACCCATGCTCCCACCCCACCCCTCTATTATTCTATCTTCTTCCATACATTATGCAAACATTATCTGATATGTTCCCTATAGTTATCACCTCATTACAGCAGTAATTTGGTGTTGGTCCACAGTTCATGCAGTAGGACATGGTGGACATGTTACTGTGATTTGTCCACATGGCCTTGCATTTGGGTTCTGTGGTCTGTGATGTATTGTTATTTGGCAGTCCATGACATAACATACACTGGCAGTACATCTTAGTAAATTAATTTAGTAATTAGTAAATCTAAGATGACATCTCTGCTTAATTTAGCAGAAGCATATCGACTTCAAGCAGGAATGGAAACCAAACCAGAAGTGGATAAAAACCAGGCAGCAACTGAATGTGCTAAGAAACAAAAGAAATACTATAAGGTGAAGGACCAGATGAAATGGGAAGAAATGTGGAAAAAACATAAATATAGTTGCAAGTATAGAAAACTTTTGGAAGCGCCTCGTTAATCAAGAATGAATGCAGAAATGGTTAAGGAGCGGTAAATTTACATCAAAAATCGAAAGGTTAATATTGGCAGCCCAAGATAGTGGGCTACGTGCATGCTGGTTTACTAAGTCTATTGAACATGTGGGATAAACAGACATATGTAGGTTTTGTGGAACCGGATTGGAAACAGTCACACATCTTATTGCTGGTTGCGACTCTCTAATGGCAGAGGGACTGTATACTGAATGGCATAATAATGTGGCAATATTGTTACACTGGAGATTGTGCAAACATTATGGTATCAAAGTGGCTGAAAAACACTGGAAACATGAGCCACAGAGAATCATAGAAAATGATGAAGTTTGCATCACATGGGATCACCCAATACCAACAGTCCAAAAGACAGATGTTAAAAAACTGGATATAGTGGTCCAAGAAAAGAAGACAAAAGTAGCACTGATCATTGAAATTGCCACACCTAGTGACTACAGTGTCTTGCATACAGAGAGACACAAAGTCATAAAATACCCAGACTGTTCCAATAGTAGTAGAAGCAACTGGTCTTATAAAAAAGAATTTACAATCATATTTAGATATTTTACTAATTCATGTAACACCATATGGATTGCAGAAGGAGTCATTACTGGGCACATTGCGGGTGCTGTGAAGAGCACTTTTGGTTAGCATCAAAGAGTGAAACAATACTAATTTTATGAACTTTAATCATACTTTGACTTAGGAATGGGGTCCATTCCCATCATGGTATTAGAAACCCAAAAGACTTGGAGAAATTAAAAAGGCAGTACAGGTGAGACACAGGCCTTTGCCAGAGGACTGTAGGCCATTTGGTAGTGATACAGGCCAGCTGTGGCAGGCCATTACATTCTGTCACTCCTACAGTCCCAGACTACAATAGACTATATTCCCCTGTGGTGACAGGGTAGGTGTGCAAGGTGTTCATGCCAATACTTTCTGTCAGTATTGATCCAGTGATGTGGATACTGGCAGGGTGCTGCTTATAGCTAGGGACACACCTGCTCTGCATGCTGCATTCTTTCACTATTGCCATACACAGGTGGGGGTCATAATGTACTCATTCCCAACAGCAGGTATAAGACCGGAGAGGTACTTGTGGGTGGTGGTGGGGTGAGCTGGGTGCATGTGGGCTATGGCCACTACTTGCATCTGACTCACAGATATGCATGGGGCATTCCACTTATGCTGGCTTGTGCAGGGACATCAGCTGTTTCTCAAGACATCATTCCTATCACCTTTGTGGTCTGCTACTGTTTGGCCAGATTACATTGGTATCCCCACTACAAGCCCAGATAATGTGCTGCAAACCTGTATGCACAATTCCAAGGGTGTGTCCATTTGTCAGTTGCATATTATACACTGTCTGTCTGTCTGGGGTACTTCCCCCTGTGTACTGCTTGTATATCTGGGCCGACATTCATGCCATGTCTATCTTTCAGATGGTGACACAAATTACTTCCCAACATTTACTATGGCGTACTGCTGGAATGTGTTATACTGGGAAGCATCGTGTTTGGCACTGCAGTTGTGAGAACTTGGGCCTGTCATCAGCAGTACTGGGCAATGGCCACCAGGGCAACCCTCACCATGCATACATACTGACCACTCTCACATAATATACAACACACACTGACCCAAGACACGCAGACCTGCATATTGTACACATGCTACAATCTATCTTGCTACCTCGGCCAGCTCGGGTAATATGTGCTCCACTGTTATTATACCTACACATACATGTTACTACATTTCTACATAGGATTGTGGGGGCACACCTGACTGTTACTACGTGTCTACATAGGATTGGGGGGCACAGCTGACTGTTACTACGTGTCTACATAGGATTGGGGGGCACACCTGACTGTTACTGCATTTCTACATAGGTTTTGGGGGGGGGCACACCTGACACTTGTACACATTTGCTATGACTGTACTGGTATGTCAGGTACTCCATTTCATTCTGTATTCTAACCTACCATGCTGACTAGAGGCATATCAGTGTACTACAGGTCTTAGGTTTGATTGACCTACATTTCAGTTTCTGACTTCTTACCCTTCAGAACTAACATCCCACTGCCTGACCTGTTGTAGTCTGTCTGTGTAGGGCTGGGGAGGGATGTTACCCATAGCCATCAATCAGAGGCCTTAGCACAGCCTTTGTTTGTGTTTGTCTACACATGTTCTGTTGGCTGAGACTGTTGTTGGGTATGTGAGGCTCCCTGACTGGCATGTGTGTGTCATATGGACACACATGTGGCCCAGCACATTTACTGCAGTGAGTTTTGTCACCTTGTCTAGTACTGGCTACTATGGTGACACCAGTATTTGTTACAGATCTCATCCTGCCACTATAGGTGTCTACTATCTGCTGGCATCCCATTCAGCCACCCGATTCCCTTGCATGCTCATATCCATATCATAGATACAAGTAACAACACATATTACTACATTCGGCAATTGATAGGAAGAGTGAGTTACCTTGTGGTTGTGCCAGTACTGAGGATAGTACTGGAGGGTTGACTGTCGAATGCACATGGTATACTCCCTATACATGGTTAAGCACAGGTAGTGTCATGTTTGGCATCCCTTTTACTGTATGTGCGAGTCAGAGAGAGGTGTCATTCCCTGGATCCCTACTGTGTCAGTGTATGTGCTATACATTGCCTCTTTGCCAAGGCCAGGGCATACTAGGCACACCTCCTTCTACCTGTTGGGGCAGGCTCAAGTTGTTCCTCCTCAGAGTCACTCTGTGCCTGTGCAGGCCTTAGCAATGGTAGGAGGCTGTGTGGCCCTGCCCCATGCTGTTCCTGTTGCAGCTGTTTCCACAGGATCATATTGCATAGCATGGCACATATGATGACAATTTAGGTACATGTAGCTGATAAGTAGTGCAAGGCTCCACCGGATGTGTCCAGGCACTGGAACCAAGACTTCAGCATCCCAAAAACATGCTCTATTATGATTCTGGTCTGTGCGTGTGCCTCATTATGGAGTTCTTGTTCGACTGTGTGTGCATTTCTGATGGGTGTCATCAGCCACAGCTCCAGTGCGTAACCAGCGTCCTCCACTACATGACCGTAAGGGATGTCTCCATTGACAAATCTCTGGTACAGCTGTGTCAGATGCCAGATGTGGGAGTTGTGATAGCTTCCAGAGCAACCAGCACATACATTCATTATAATGCCCTGGGCATCACACATGACCTGGCAGTTGATGGAGGGGAAACCCTTGCGATTGATGTAGACCCTACCCCGCTCACCAGGTGGTGCTTTGATGCATATGTGCGTGCAGTCTCTAGCACCCACTACCTCAGGGTATTCTACTGTTTGGTGGAAGAGATGTATATTGCTGGCCAACGCCTCATGGGTGTTGGGGAAATATACGTGCTCACTGGCATGTGCTGACATGGCATCCAGGAACTGGTGGAGTACCCTAGATGCTAATACCTGTGATAGCCCCATGATACCCCCAGTTGGCCTTTAGAAGGTATGTGCGGCTAGTATTCTTTGGCCTACACTTACCTTGGTATACACTGGGATGGGTTCCCCTCTGTTAGTTCTGTGTGTCAGGTGTGGCCGGCACAGCTCAACAATTTGCTGTAGGAGGTCCCTGTCCACTGTATAGTGCTCCACTATCTCCAGCTCATGTAGCTTATGGTAGTTTACCCTGGGTCTGTACACTTTTCTCTGTCTCCTCACTGAGGGTTGGTCAACAGCATTCTCATCCTCACCACAATCAGCTTCTTCCACATGTTGATGTATGATAGCTGCTGTAGCCCCTATCATTTTGTTGCTTTTGTTTGATAAAATTTCCCTGCTTGTGTACACTGGTGGTGTAGAGTATGTGGGAAAAACCAGAGAGAAAGGTGTTTGCATAGTTTATAGTAGTGTGCTCGGCTGGTCTGCTGCCTACGTAATTGGCTGATTCTGATACATTTCACCTGCCAGCTATGCTAATTCTCCTCGATTACCTTCCTAGTGCTGTTTTCCCTTCCCATTGCCTTCCTGTTTAAGCCCGGGGAAGCACTGCGCAAACACAGTGCTCAAATGTGCACAGAGCTGCTATTTCCTGATTTACTTTTTTTTTTCCTTTAAAACCTGGTGCACAGCACGGACACCCACTTAGGCAATGTAAAGAGGGCTATGCAGCCTCAGATGCACCTCTTTGTTTTGCTCTGATAAACTAAGGGCGAACCCGAGCCACAGGGCGCCAATAAGCTTACAGTATGCCTGACAACCCCCCCCATGATGTCAGCTAAATCTTAGGCTTGCACCATGCTATTCCTGCATGTACACGGTTGGGTGCTGGCTAACATTGAGGGAAAATCTGTGATTCAGTATCATTCCCCTCATTTGCATAGGATTGCCTGCTAATGCATAATTACAGGTCCCCACACTGAGCCTTCCCCCTTAGCAACCACTATTCACTGGCCATGTTGTCTTCTAGCTGCCTTTGAGTATAATGGCAAAATAGTGATTTTGGTTAAAATGCTTATTTCAGGTTTTTTTATTTTACTTTTGGCCCTATCCCGTTTGCGCACCCCTGCCCTACGCTTAAACAGCAGAAATTGGCTAAAAAAATAAAAGTTATTTTTTTTAATTTGGCAACTGTTTTTCATGCCAATGGCCATATATTTGGCCATTGGCATGCTTTCCACATACTATACACCCTGTCTTTCGAGCTGTCATGGCTCTGTTTTGTAGTTTGCAGAAATGAACTCGGTTACTAACCAAGTAGACTTCTACACACTACACTAGTCCTGCACGGCCGGCTGGCAGCTTCCTGGATCGCAAATTCACATCATTTGCATGGTTTTCACCTGCAAATGGGGTAATTTGTATGCAGGGGCTGTGTCCATGCAGGAATAGTGCAGGAATGCTCATGCATATCCCTGGAGCTTATTTTTGGATTGCATGGTGGCCATATTGCCTCCAGCAGCTCCTGGACTATTCCTGCATGCTGTGCAGAGCTTGTTGAATCTGGGGGATTAATTAAGCATGGTAAGCAATTTCTTTCTTAAATAATGTCATTGTATAATTGCAGTAATCCACTCCCATGTGTCGGCATATCAGGATTTACCCATGGTTGGCTTTGTGCGATATTGCCACACATAATGTGGGTAGATCCTGATATACCCTCACACACTAATGCATTATTGCTTAATTGTATCTCTTGTGTCTCTTCTCTTTCCAAAGTACACATTTTAGTGCTGTCAGTCCTATGTAAATTAGGTAAACTTTTCATCAATTGCATGTTCTTGATATTTCTCATCTTCACACCTGCACAAGTAGGCTTATTTCTTTTGTGTTTGAGTTTTAAAACTATAGTCAGAATAAGGTACACCCCTACCCTGAGAACTCTTATGCCAGGACCCATTGACATTGGGAAGAGTTTATGCCTTCAAATACATTGAGTTACAGCTTGACATTATAGTAAACATAGGTTCATCTCAACTTTTTAGGCTAGTGATCTGTGAGGATCTTAAGAATGTAGCCTTACATTCTCATGGTAGTATTTATCCCCTGTGTTTTGTGTATGAATAACCCTAAGAAGGGTCAAACAAGTGTAAGTTCGGACATCCTCTTGTTGGTCTGCCCCTCTCTTTGAGGGACAGGGATGCTAAACGAAGGGTGAATTTGTGGTTTTCTGTCCATTCATCCAAATTACATTTGAATAGAGTAAGTAAACTATTTTGCTTTATGTGGAAGGGAAAACAGTTCCACAGAAACAATGGGAAAAGTCACCTTGCATTTGTTTCAAAAACAAAAATTAAGAGATAAACAAACAAGTTTTCCTTTGCTACAAATAGGTAATGTGTAATGTATTCATTGTCCTGAAGACAGAAAAAAAAAACATTAAGATCTGCACTTTCATTCCCCTGGTTTGAAAATGGCATACACTACACTTTGCAACCCGTCTAATAATTAGACTTCTTATTTCAGTGACAAATAAAAATTATTCAATCTCAAAAGGGAGCTTAAATGTATTATCCTGGATAGGGAGGGCTGCCTGGCATCAAAGAAAGAGTGCATTGGTCTTTGCCAACAGATTTTCTGTCTTCACAGCCTTTATTATCTTTCACTAATGGAAACTTGGCTAGTGGTGATAGAAGACTATAATCTGTTTTTCATAATATTGCAACAAAATTAATTAATTATATTAATTAATTATATTACACCATGTAATGCACATTAACTGTGGAAAATAGTCACTCTAATTCTTTAACACTGGGATGCTCTACCTCATGCAGAAAGTAATGTACCTGAACTCAGCAATTTCAGAAAAATTGCCCTTAATTTAGAAAAAAATGCTAATTGATTGGTCTGTATTGTCATATTATGTGACTTTATTTTTGAAAAATAACCTTCATTCACCCTTGTTTTTCTTCCTGTCACACTGACTGTTTTCATTCACTCTTTGAGAATGTTGACTAATAACTGTTGATATATATATATATATATATATATATATATATATATATATATATACATGTATTCCTGTTTTTGATGTATGTACATATAGCAGTACTTGACTAATTCCATTGGCGTTATGCTACATGACAAACATTTATTTTCATTTGTGAATGCACTGGCACTGCCCTTCAGCTTCACCTTCATCTTCATTTAAACAGACACTGTATAATTTAAAAAACAGAAAGGAAATACAAGAGCATATACCTTCAGACACCATTAAAACAAACTAAAACAATACATAAAATATCAAAACAACTATAAAACAAGTGGGAATGATGAAAACATGAAGGTATTAATGCATACTGAATGCCAATCCCAAAACTTAAGCTGTCTAAGGCAAACAGAGAAAATCAACCAAATGCTCATTCAGATAAGTAACCCCTGGATTTATGAAACCCGTTATAGCATGCAGGAATAGTTTAAGAGCTGTTTTTGGCAATATGGCCGATGTGCAATCCAGGAATAAGCTCCTGGGATGTGCACGTGAGCTCTTAGGCTAATCCTGCAAGGACCGAGCTCCTGTATGCAAATTGCCCTCATTTGCAGATGAAAACCATGCAAATGATGAGTAAATTGTGTTCCAGGAAGGAGGCAGCAGTCAGTGCAGGATGAGTGCAATCTGCAGAAATGTACGCGGTTAGTACCCAAGTACATTTCTGCAAACAACAAAATGGAGCTATGACAGCACCAAATAAAGGCTGCATATCATTGATGAAGCATGACACTGGCCAAGTAGAGGGCCATTGGCATTGCAAAATGTGTAAAAAATAAAAAAAGAAACTTTTAATTTACTTTCACCGATCTTGCCTGTTTAAGCATAGGGCAGCGGCGCACAAAAGGGATCGGGGTAAAATAATAAAACAAACCAAAAATAAGCATTCTAACTAAAAGCAATATTCATCCATGCATGTGTCAAAGGAAAATATACTTTAAAAATGATCAAAACATGGTAGGTTCAGGTTAAAGCACTTTAATCTTGCAGCAAGGAGACAAAAACGTGCTAATACAGAGTTTGTCTAACCAGAAACAGGAAATGCATTTATTTTTATAGGTTATCAAATTAATCCTGTCCTACCATGCTGACGTAACAGATTACCACCTTTTCATCATCATCTGCTGACCATCTTTCCCATGAATTTCTGCTGATTTAAACAATTTTTGTGTGAAACTTCCTGAGGAAAACAACATGGCCTTGGTTACTTTCAGTTAGACACTTGTTATGTTACATTCAAGATACTACAGCTAAATCAAGCACAATGCTAGCAGTTCATTTCTCTAATAATCCTTTGTCTACCTTATCTCTAAACTACTGCAGCTGCAGAGGTTCCCATCCTCTGAACAAGGCTGTTTGTCTAGAATCATTACATTTATAATATAGAGTATTGTTCATTCATATGCTTCTGACCTAGCAGATAAACACCTGCTTCTCAAGTACATTTCCACAAGGCATAAACAAGAATATTGCTGTGCTAGCAGTTACTAGGTCAGAGGGCAACTTACAAGTTTCAGTAAGCATGCTGCAGTTTTAGAAAAGCATCTTTTTCCATCTCATATGAAACTCAATTTGTATATAACACAGTACATGAAAAATAGAATGAAAAGCATATTAAAAACACTTGATTATTAATTTGACATTAAGCATACACACATCAGTACATATTTTTCTAACATCTCCCTCCTGTTAATACTTTTTATTCTATTTTCAAGAAAGGATAAACAGCTTGCTTCGTTTCCTAACCTCTTCCATTCAGGATTTGCAGTTAAGAAAGTCATTCAGTTTAAACTTTTATGAAAGTGTCTTGCATTCTAGCAGCTCTTCAAATTCAGTACTTTGATACATAGTCTCAGATACGGATATATCTATGAATTCCTTAATTAATTTCTTCATGCAGGGGATTCCGCAACAAATACAAACTCCTATTAAGAGTAATCCTACCCCAATAGCAATCAATATGTTCATAAAAATGGAGTCCCACCCCCGAAGGCATTTTGAAAAAAGTCTGTCAGAGGGTTTGGGCCTGGTTTAGTCATAGCTGACACTTGCTGAATCACCTTGAGATGGTTGTTGATCTCATGCTGATGGTCAGGAATAAACACACAGCACTCTTCTTTGATTAAAGCGCAAGTTCCACCTCTCACCGCTAGGGTAGTCAAGAGCCATTCGGTTTTGAAGCACTACAGTTCTCATGGCATTCAGCTCATCAGTTATCAGTTCAAGGGCAGAAAAAGTCGCATTACTCATTATTTCAAGAAGTTTGGACAGTTTTTGCAGCTCCCATATTGATTTAATTCCGCCATACATGGGTGATTTACCTGCCCAGGATATAACAGCATCACTAAAGTCCATATGCACAAGTTTGGTTCCCACATTACGATGGTCTTTCCACCTTGCTTCGATTCATCCCACTGGATTCTTAGGTTTCTTAATAGTCTTTTTGGTTACGTCTCGAGTATTTCGAATACTCCCCTGAGGCTAAGCTGCAGTGTGTCGGATGGCCGGAACCAGGTATCCCAAAAAACAACTGCCAGACCAATTCTCAGGTAACCATTTATATGCCTTTTTACCACATACAAAATAACAATCCTCTACTTAGTCATTATTTTGTTACGAAATGACTGCCCTGCATGAAACATTTTCCTATCTATTACTGATAACTGTTTGAAAAGTACAGGATTGTGCTGTACCTGATCAAGAGTTTTATGCATAGATTTCAAAAATGAGTCATAATCTGTACTACAAGATCCACTCAAATCATTTGGTTTTCTATAACATTTATACTGTACTGTAACATTGCATTTACTCCATCCAACTTGGATGGAGTCATTTTTATAAAAACATACAATTCCTTTTTGTGTCACAGGCAAATACAGTGCTACCTTATCTTGTGCTTTAATAGCAACTGTGTCAGAAACCAGATTTTCCCAGGTCTCATTGACCCCTAGGGGAATAGCAGTCATTAATAAACCCCCGTATGCTGTTGGTATGGCCGTACAGACCCAGCAGTTCGAAACATTAAAAGTCTCTGCGTACACACATGTAATTGCCTGATAAGTGTTAAAGTTCAGATGCCAGTCTATGTTTGGTTCATTACGTCTAATCAGTTCAACCTTTGTGGCAGAAAAAAAGAACGGCCACAGCAAAAAGAACAGTGTGATCAATATTGCAATAACAACAATCATACAAGTTTTCTGAGGTTGCTCAGTGTCTCTACTAACTCTGTACCTGGCCATTTTGTTCTTGTTGTGCAACAGTAACAAAGTTTTTGTCCAGTTCAAAGTTTTTAACCAGTTTACAGTGTGTCAAATGAATCCAAGAAGCTCGCTCTGCGATCTTGACTGCAGTGGGTGTCGACAGTAGTACCTGGTACGGACCTTCCCACTTTGGAGAGCTCCAATTCTTCCATTCCACAATCTTCACCCAGACCCAGGTGCCTGGGGCTACTGGTGCTTCCGATTTCGATTGCTCTTTATCTGAAACAGAATTTAACTGCAAAAGTTTGTTATTCAAAAATCGCCTCATATATCCTGCAAGTGAACTGTCAGCCTCCTGCTCTGTAGACATGAGAGGTTTCCACTGAGGTGTATAATATGCCCTCCCAAACAAAGTTTCAAAAGGAGTTAATCCCTTCACATTTGGAACAGTTCTCATACTCAACAGTGCTAAAGGCAAACAGTGCACCCAGTTTTTTTGTGTCTCTTCTATCAACTTCCTAAGCTTATTCTTCAATACCCCATTGTGCCTCTCTACTAGCCCTGCAGATTGAGGGTGATACACACAGTGGTTTTTTAACAATACCCCAAAATAACGACTGAGTTGTTGGATTGTTTGGTTCACGAAATGTGTCCCGTTATCACTATAAATCTTTTCTGGTATACCAAATCTAGGTATAATTTCTTTAACGAAGACCTTTGCAACAGTAGCTGCATCTGGATTTTTAGTTGGAAACGCTTCTACCCATTTGGAAAACATGTCTATAATAACAAGGCAATATTTCTTATTCTCACATTTATTCAATTCTATGGAATCTGTACAGATAGTATGGAATGGATATGGTGGTGTAGGAAAATTCCCTCGCTTAGGCTTCAACGCCCCTTGTGCATGATGCTTGTTACAAACATGGCATGCTGCACAAAAATTTTTTGTATAGTTTGTAAACCCATAGGTTGTAAACACTTGATTCACTAACTGTACCATCCCCCCTGTTGAGACATGGCTCTGCCCATGGCTCAACAACGCTGCATATCTAAACAAATTAGATGGCAAAATCGGTTTCTTTTCCTTGGAGATGTACAGTCCCTTTTCGAGGATTGCTCCTCGTTTCATCCACTTTTGTTTCTCAATATTTGTAGTAAGTGTCTGCATTGTTTTTAACATTTCTAAATCTAAAATCTCTGAGGGTTGTAATTCCTCACTCAAAAGAAAAGTTTCTGTGCCTGAGGCTGCCTGCTTTGCAGCTAAATCAGCTTGTGCATTAACTTTTGAAATTCTATCCTGTTGTTTCGTATGAGCTACGCATTTGCAAATAGCTACTTTATTAGGTAACTGAATTGAATCTAACAAGTCTAAAATAAGTTGCGCATGGTTAATTGGTTTACCAGTAGATGTTATCTTTCCTCTATTTTTCCACTGTTGCGCAAAAACATGTACAGTAGAAAAACATACTGACTGTCAGTATAAATGTTCACTTTCTTACCTTTAGCTAAGGTACATGCCCTTGTTAAGGCAATCAATTCTGCTGCTTGTGCAGATAAGTTGTGTGGTAAAGATTTTGCTTCTAAAGTTTCAGTATCAGAAACGACTGCATACCCCACTAGGTTCTGTCCTGTAGGACCCCTCCTGCACGAGCCGTCCACATAGCATGTCACCTCGGCATCATCCAAAGGAACATCCATAAGGTCTTGTCTAGGTAGTGTCTTTTGTTCAATCTCCTGCAGGCAGCAGTGTGGTTTGCCATCTGCAAAAGTTGGAAGCAAAGTCGACGGGTTCAAAGTTGTGCATCATTCAATTGTCATATGAGGTTGGCTCAACAGTATGGTCATACAGGAAAGATGCCTAGCTGGAGAAAGATATGCTACTTTTTCCTGCAGTAAAATAATTGCGACTGCATGAGGCACTCTCAATGTGAGAGGGTGGAATAACACTACTGAGGCTGAAGCCTGCACCGCCATTGCAGCTGCAACTACTGGTTGTACACAGTGGGGCAAGGATTGCGCCACTGGGTCTAACTGTGATGAATAGTAAGCTATGGGGCGTTGTTTGTCCTCATGTTGCTGTGTCAATACTGATGTCATATAACACTTGCTTACAATCTACAGTTTGGATAAATTGCTTGTTATAGTTTGGTAATCCTAAAACTAAGGATGATGCTATCAATTGTTTCAGCTTACAGAAAGCTGCTTCTGCTTCAGGTGTCCATTGTAAAAAATCTTGTACTGCCATCGGCTTTTTAAATATTAAATCGCCCAGTGGAGCAGATTTCAAAGCATAGTTCGGTATCCAACAACGACAAAAATTAGTAGTTCCCAGGAAGCACATCATTTCCTTCTTGGTAGTTGGTCTAGGTGCTTGTAAAATCACTGTTTTTCTGTCTTCATCTAATATTCTACCTTCTTTGGATATTACATATCCCAAGTACTTAACTTGTTTTCTCCAAAGCTGTAACTTGTCTTTGTTTACTTTGTGACCTTGAGTAGCTAAAAATTGTAATAAAGCTATCGTGTCCTCCTTGCATTCTTGCTGGGTGGGGGCTACCAGCAGAATGTCATCTACATAAAGTAGAATCTGACTACCTTTCGGTGGGATAAATCCCGCCAGGTTGCTAGCCATTTCTTGTGCAAATATTGTTGGACTTTCCCAATATCCCTGTGGTAATCTGGTATATGTGTACCGCTTTCCCTGAAATGTAAATGCAAACCAATATTGGCTGTCAGGGTGCATCAGTATTGAGAAAAATGCATTACTAATATCTACCACTGAAAAATATTTCTGTTCTGGCTTTAAATCATTCAGTAATGTGTGTGGATCTGGCACCGTTGGTGCCCTGGGTATAACTGCATTATTTACAGCTTGTAAGTCTTGGACCATATGCCATTCCCCGTTTGCTTTCTTGACAGGAAATAAAGGTGTATTACATGGTGAATCAGGAGATTCTATTAAGACTCCTTCCTTAAGTAAGGCTGCTATGGTAGGCTTGATTCCTACCTCTGCATCCTTTCTCAAGGGATACTGTCTTTTCTGAGGCCTAAAAGCTGACTTTGGCATTATGGTAACTGGTCCTGCTGTTTGTATTAGTCTTACATCTGATTTCCCTGCTGACCAGAGAATATCTGGTATGTCTCGCAAGGCTTTTTCCTCTTCTTCCAATAAGAGTAATACTCAGCTATCCTCACTAGCCTGTGAGTGTACAGCTGGGTGTGTCTGTGTAATCCAATTCAATTTCTGTTTTTGTACTCCCTGTTCAGAGAGCTCTAAGTCTGTCTGCTTTTCCCACCTTGTGACTTTTTCACCTAAGTCTGCCCATTTTAAAGTTTTGTTCTTAGTTATACTAACATGTGGCAGTCGATTAGATTTGTAAAGTGCTAAAAATTCCTGGGGCAATGAACAGCTTGCTACACTGTTCCCTTCTGCATCCCAGTACAAGTTTCGCAATACTAGCCTATTTGCATGGTTCTGAAACAATTCTTGTTCATAATCTTTATCAGATCCTGGTCTATTACAGTAATATAGAGTACAATGCAACAAATGCTGTTTGTCAAACTCGAGGGAGGGGAACTTGCTGATGGCTACTTTCATCAGTTCTTCGGTTACTGCCCCTGGACCAGTCGTAACCAAGTCCTGGCTGTACCAATAATACATTTCACCCTCCGGTCGCACTACAAAAGTGTCCATTTGTCGCTGTGCTGCCATACCCTGCATGGTTGGAACTACGGCTATGCCAAATATCTGCATCAAATCTCTACCCAAAAGATTTACTGGGCATTTTGCAGAAACTACAATTTTACTTTTCTGAGTCATCCCTGAAATGGGGTCTGTTATCGTTATGTCATGGGAGAGTGGCTCCCGATACAGCTGTCCATTAGCTGCTTCCACTAGTATATAATCTGGTGATTCTGTATCTTCTGGTAGCTTGGAAGGGTGTATCAGGGTTTGTGAAGCCCCTGAGTCACACAAAAATTTAACTTCCCTCCCCTCCACCAGAAGCATCACTTCCGGTTGTGTGTCTACTAAGTAAAGCTCTAAGCTCAAAAGAGCTAGGTCTAAAATTTCATTTTCTTCTATGTCTGTGTATTCAGATACATCCTCTACCCCTTGTGTCACATCCTCTTCTCCTACTATCACATTTAAACTTACCTTTCCCTGCTCACTCTCTTCCAATGATTCCTGACTATCATATAGTCATTCCTCATCCTCCTTATTTTCTGTAGTCGCCTTCTTGTTTAGGCTGCAATCCCTCGCTAAATGTCCGTTTTTCCCGCACTTAAAACACTCACCCTTTTTCTTTCTTTCCGCGAAATCTTCTGATCGTTTGTCAGATTGTTTATTTCCCTGGGTATTTTTCTTACCCTTTTTCCCAGTTTGTACTACAAATACTTCTGACCGATCTTCTGCTGAAAATATTTGAGTTTTCTTTTTCTTTTTACTATTAAAATGTCTTTCTGCATGTCTAGCATATTCAAGTAATGGCTGTAATCTACTTGTTCGATGATCTACCATATGCTTCGTAATAAAGCTACTAATGGGAGTTATACTACGCTTCAAGAATGCGTTCTTTAACTGTTGTTCATATGAGGAATCATGTGTCTGGTTTTGTGGTATCTGCATTCTGCAGTGATTATTAAAACACTCTAACAGTCTGGCATAATATCTATCAACTGTTTCACCTTCCTGTTGAATGCATTGATTAATGCAAGTCCAATCAGCCCTAGGCTTCCACTTTTCAGAGATACGGTCTGTCAGACCTTTCACTCTGCCATCCAGTTCTGCATTAGTATGTGGGAGTGGTCTAAGTTGTGCGTCACGAGGATTCCAGTCGCCACTAATCATGTGCCAATCTGGACCCACAATTTGTCTAACTACTTTTTCTACTTCCTCTCCATTTAAATGGTAACTTAATCTCATACCCTGTAAGTCTTCTAAAAATTTTCTAAAATTCACTTTTGGGTGGGGAATACCTTCCGTGGCTTTCCGGATATATTCCAGTATCCACGGTCTATAAACCAAAAGAGTCGGATCTTGTCCTGCCTGTCCTGCCTGAGGATTCGGTACTTCTATGAGCGGACACATCTCTTCTTCACTCATAGCCTGTGATGCTCTATTTAATTCATTTAATTCAATCTCCCTCCTCAAGTTGCATGTTCGAGACCTGGTCTCGATAGGATCCCTGACAAACGGCTGTGCTTTTGCAGGGACAGCTGGGTATAGCGGAGGTGGATCAGCTTGTCCACTCGCTTCATATTCTGGTAACGGAAGTGGAGGGGGCAAAAAAGGGGCCGTTGCTATTACTAAGTTATTGTCTTCTTTGTCTAAGAACATTGTCTTTGAATTTTTAATTCTCTGTTCCCTACGGTTTGCTTCCTCAAGCCACCTATGTGCCTGAGGGACTCCTAATTGTCTCTGCTTTTCTAATTGACCTTTCGCATCTATTTTTCACTGTTTTACAAGTTTCATAAGTGCAAGTTTATCTAAATTACCCTCGAATTTATACTTATCGACCCATTTGGTATAATATTTAACATTATCGGCACGCTGTAATTGCATATACTTCGTGTCTTCAGTTAGGGGCGTGTGCCGGGAACTTTTTGTGCACTGATTTCCCATTGGTGTCTTAGCTGAGCTGTAAATTGTTACGTAACCCTTTCTATCACATGGTACCACAAATCTATTCCTTTTCACAGTTTATCTAGAATAACTGTCTACTTATCCTGTTTCCCTGATCTATGACAAAGAACAGTAACCCCTTTTTCTGTCCCTAATCTGCATACGCAAATTTACCTGACAAAAAACAGTTCTGTACCTAGTCCCTGATCTTAAAACAGAAATAAGGTAATTCCTCCTTACCTTACTCTCCGTCAGTTGAGCCACCGGATCGTTGACTCGTCCTCCAATCCCAGATCAGAAACAGTGGCTGGCCTCTTTTGAACGACAATTTAGTCGGAGGTCTTTCAAAGCAGAAGAGCCGATTTGGCCTCTTCTCCGTACAGATGCATGCCACCGGACCCAATTCTGACCTAGGCCTAGAGCGAGAGATACGTTTCCGGTCCGAAGGACCAATCTGTCAAAGGAAAATATACTTTAAAAATGATCAAAACACGGTAGGTTTAGGTTAAGGCACTTTAGTCTTGCAGCAAGGAGACAAAAACGTGCTAATACAGAGTTTGTCTAACCAGAAACAGGAAATGCATTTATTTTTATAGGTTATCAAATTAATCCTGTTCTACCATGCTGACGTAACAGATTACCACCTTTTCATCATCATCTGCTGACCATCTTTCCCATGAATTTCTGCTGATTTAAACAATTTTTGTGTGAAACTTCCTGAGGAAAACAACATGGCCTTGGTTACTTTCAGTTAGATACTTGTTATGTTACATTCGAGATAGTACAGCTAAATCAAGCACAATGCTAGCAGTTCATTTCTCTTATAATTCTTTGTCTACCTTATCTCTAAACTACTGCAGCTGCAGAGGTTCCCATCCTCTAAACAAGGCTGTTTGTCTAGAATCATTACATTTATAATATAGAGTATTGTTCATTCATATGCTTCTGACCTAGCAGATAAACACCTGCTTCTCAAGTACATTTCCACAAGGCATAAACAAGAATATTACTGTGCTAGCAGTTACTAGGTCAGAGGGCAACTTGCAAGTTTCAGTAAGCATGCTGCAGTTTTAGAAAAGCATCTTTTTCAGTCTCATATGAAACTCAATTTGTATATAACACAGTACATGAAAAATAGAATGAAAAGCATATTAAAAACACTTGATTATTAATTTGGCATTAAGCATACACACATTAATACATATTTTTCTAACACATGTCAATGGCAGGCATAAGACAACCTGGCCAGTGAGTAATGGTTGCTAAGGGGGGAGGCTCAGTGTGGGACATGTAACTATGCATTAGTAGGCAATCCTATGCAACTGAGGGGAAGGATAGTGAATTCCAGATTTCCCCAGGGTGTGAGGCAGGTCCCAAGAGTGCAAGAGTAGAAATAGCTGGGTGCAAGACTAGGAGATAGGTAACATCATGGGGGGGTCAGACATACTGTAAGTGGATGGGAGCTCTTTGGCCCGGGACTGCTCCTAGCTTAGCACAGCTAAACCAGAGGTGTGTCCAAACAGCCTAGCACTCCTTACAAAGTGGAAGCGGGTGTGCGCACCACTCACCGGGTTTCACAGGAAGAAAAAGGAAGTTAAGCTAGGAAACAGCAGCTCTGTGCACAATTGAGCACTCTGCACGGTGAGCACAAAGGCTTAAACAGGGAGGCAATGGGAAGGGAAAACAGCAGTAGGAAGGCAATCAAGGAGAACTGGCTGAGCTGCCAGGTGAAGTGTATCAGAATCAGCTAATTACACAGACAGCAGACCAGCCCAGCCAGAACACCACTATAAACTAAGCAGGCACCTTCCCCCCTGGTTTTTCCATACTCTACACCACTGGTGTATACAAGCGGGGAAATTTAAAAAAAAACAAACCTACAAAATGAGAAGGGCTGCAGCAGGCAACATAGAACAACATGTGCAAGAGGCTGAGGGTGGTGAGGATGTGAATGCTGCCGAACAACCCACAGTGAGGAGACAGAGAAGAGTGTACAGACCCAGGGTAACCTACCAGGGGCTACATGAGCTGGAGATAGTGGAGCACTATAGGGTGGACAGAGACCTTCTACAGCAAATCGTTGAGCTGTGCAGGCCACACCTGACACACCACACTGGCCGAGGAGAACCCATCCCAGTGGATATACTAGCCACAGGTACCTCCCAAACCACAACTGGGGATATCATGGGCATCTCACAGGCATCAGCATCCAGAGTATTCCACCAGTTCCTGGATGCCATGTCAGCACATGCCAGTGAGCACGTATATTTCCTCAACACAGGTGAGGTGTTGACTAGCAATATGCATCTCTTCCACCAAATAGCAAACTACCCTGGGGTAGTGGGTGCTATAGACTGCATGCACATGTGCATCAAATCATCACCCGGTGAGCAGGGTAGGGCTTACATCAACCACAGGGGCATCCCCTCCATCAACTGCCATGTCATATGTGATGCCCAGGGCATTATACTGTATGTGTGTGCCGGCTGCACTGGAAGCTATGGTGATTCACACATATGGCATTTGACACAGCTGTACCACAAATTTGCTGATGTGGACATCCTCTATGGTCACCTAGTGGGAGATGCTGGGTACCCACTGGAGCCATGGCTGATGACACCCATCAGAAATGCACACACACCTGAACAACAATGCCATAATGAGGCACACACACAGGCCAGACATATAATAGAGCATGTGTATGGGATGCTCAGGTCACGGTTCTGGTGTCTGGACACATCCGCTGGAGCCCTGCAGTATTCACCAGCTACATGTACCCAAATTGTTATGGTATGTGCTATGATACACAATATGATCCTGTGGAAACAGCTGCAGCAGGAAGAACATGGGGCAGGGCCACACAGCCCCCCACCAATGCCAAGGCCCGTACAGGCACAGAGTGAATTGAAGGAGGAACAACCTGAGCTTGCCCCAGTCAGCAGAACGGGGCATGCCCAGTATGCCCTGGCCTTGGCCAAGAGGCAATGCATAGCATATGCACTGACACAGTAGGGGCCCAGGGAATGACACCTCTCTCTCTGACTCGCACAGACAGTAAAAGGGATGCTAAACGTGACACTACCTGTGCCCAACCATGTATAGGGAGTGTACTATGTGCATCTGACATAGGCAGCCCTCTGGCACACCCTCAAGGTAAGTCAATCAACCTACTAATCGCCAAATGGAGTAGAATGTGTTCTTACCTGTAGCTATGGTATGGCTGTGAACATGTAAGGGAATTGGGTGGCCGAATGTCAAGGTAGCAGACAATAGACAGCCATAGTGGCATCATGACATCTGTAACACATACTGGAGTCACCACAGTAGCCAGTACTACACAGGCCGAAAAAAAACATTGCAGGAAATGGCCTGAGTGACATGGGTGTCCATAAGAGCCACACATGCCAGTAAGGAAGGTTCACATAACCACCAACAGTCTTAGTAGCAGGAGAGGTGAAGACTAACACAAAGAAATGCTGTACTATGGCCTCTGAATGTGCCCTGTGGGTAACCCCCCCCAGGCCTACACAGACAGACCACAACAGACCAGGCAGTCGGATGTAAGTTGTGAAGGCTAGGAAGTCAGAAACTAATATGTAGGTAAACAAATCTAGGATCTGTAGTACACGGGTAAGCCTCTAGACAGCAGGATAGGTAAGACTACAGACTGAAATGGAGTACCTGACATACCAGGACAGTCCTAGCAAATATGTACAAGTGTCAGGTGCACTCCCCCTCATCCAATGTACACTTATAGTAACAGTTAGGTGTGCTCCCCACTCCTATGTAGAACAGTAGAAATATTCAGGTGCCCCCCCCCACTATGCAGAAATGTAGCAACATTCAATGGCAAATGACCGATGGATACCCTGCAGACACAGCATGCTACCTGCCTGTGTACAACACAAAGAACAGCACCGCAGTGCAAACTACCTAGATGTGATCCACACATGCGACACAAATGGCCATACTGGGCATGCTCACACACTTAGAGGAATGAAGACAATGTCAGTCAACAACATACTGAGAGGTCATACTGGGCATGCTCACACACAGAGGAAGGAAGGCAATGTCAGTCAAGAGCATACTGAGAGGTCATACTGAGCATGCTCACACACTTAAACACATGAAGGCCATGTCTGCAAACACCAGTGGACCAGCCATATCTGGAAGTCACAGTTCTCAGTGCGGACACATGTCAGTATGCACCACTCTTGCCTTGCACACACAGTGGATAGGAATACAGACAGATATGTAAGGACAACACACTATAATAAGCCATAGGTACACAGGCATAGATGTGTGGAAGAGGGTGACCGTGACAAGGAGCCATGTGGGCCTGTCCCAACCAGAACACAACCAAAGGGCCCCCAACACATGAGGTGTGGCTGTAACCCACTGTGGATACTAGCTACCAGTACCTGTCAGCATGACAGACTATGTGGTGCACGTGCCAGTTGTGCAACAAGACTGTACAATGAAGTAGCCATCTAGTAGTTGTATGCACGTTACTGTGACATATGACCCCGTGTGTGCCCGCATGTGGCATGTCAACCCCTACATGAATGGGATATGACCCATGCACACACTGCCCTCCCCATAGCAGTAGTATGACAAGCCTGCTGAGGTCAACCAATGTAAATTACACCTTTGGGAGAGCTATAGCTGAGTAATATGCATGGCGCGTCCCATAACTGCATACTGCTGCAGTGATAGACTAGTTAGGTAGTACTAACTCCAGATCTGTCAATTGTGTGAGTGTGTGTTTGTGTGCGTGCCTGTCTGTCTCTGAATGTGTAGAGAGAAATGCCTGTTAGGCTACTCACACTACATATAATACATATATTCAACTTTGGCAAGGCTGCTGATTTCACTCACCTAGAAAAACACCTCTGGGAAAGTGATAGCTCAGTAATCGCTGTAGCGCGTTCTGTAACTGTGTACTGCTGTAGTGTGATTTAGAACAGTGGTAGTGTTCCATCTCCATCCATGGCAGTTCCGGGTGTTTTGCGTGTGTTTCAGTGTTTGTGTATGGAGCAATGCATTATAGGCTACTCACTCGCAGTACATTAAAAATGCCCTACTTTGGTAATCCTGCTGATGTCATTAATTGTGAAATACACCTTTGAGGAGGATGTACTTTAGTAATGTCCATGGCATAGTGCTATAGTGTAATAAACTAGTTAGGTAGGGGTACTACTCCCAGACATGACAGGTGTGTGCGAGTTTGTAACTCATATCCTGTGTAGAGGTGGTTGTGAGTGTGTGACAGCTGTGGGCAATGTGGAGGGGTTTTGCTAATTTCATTTATGGTGGCCCTACTATATATCACAATGTCAACCATACAGGGATAACAGATGTAAATAGCTGAGAGACTGGGGTGCAAAGCCATATCCATACATGTGACATCAAGGCCAGCCTATCACAGTTAGCAACCCCACTGTGCCTTCAAATGTGACTCACAACAGACATACCATGCCTGACAACATGCCCTGTATGGACAGATGACACTGACATCAGGGAATGCTGTTAGCATGCTATCAATGTTGGTGCAGGGTAAACCTTCTGACCATTACCAGTCCTTGCCACAGGTGGACAAGACTGGCACATCTGATGATAACCTGTGTTCACAGCATGGGCCAGACACCCCAGGTACAGTTCCACATGTCACTGTATATGCATGTGGGAGGTGTTCACATCCTAGACACCATCCAAGTCATGGACTAGGGAACACATACATGGCAAGTGACGCACAGCATTGGCTACACACAATAGTCACCCAGGTGACTGGATGAGGGATGCAATACCCACCTGTGTGGGAAAATGTAGAAACCACAGGCCTGTGCCACAATGCAGACCATTGTCATGTGACCTGATGCCAAGGTATACCCATCGTCTACCCTTGTATAGCCTGCTAGCACTGTTGGCCACCACACACCCTTGCAGACATGCACCCATGGACGTCCGAATTGGCACCCTGTGTGTTCATGTGTGTGTTGTATGGTGCGTATGTCCACATCCACACCACTACTCCCCCCAGGGCACAGTGAAGCATGCTGCCTGATGTCTGACACCCCCTCATGCTCACTTCCAATATGACCTCCATATGACCCATGTGGTGCATGTGTTCCCTGCACATTGATGTATTGTGGCAATCCCACTAGAGACGAGTTGCACTCCTGGCCCTGCCAAGTGTGTTAATGTGTGTGCATCCCTCTGTGAGTGTGCCTGTGTTGACACTGGCACTCGTTCATGCAGACAGGCACGTGTATGTCACCTACTGTATATCTACCGTATCCCTGTTGCAGATGTCACTCACCATCACATATATGTTCTGAGTGCTCCCCACCAGATAACCCATGTGGTGCATCCAATAACAACATCGAACTGTGATAGCACTACATAGCTGTTGGAGGTTTGATACCCTGTGCTGGTAGGTGTGTGACACAAACATGCATCAGTTTTATCTTCCCACCCCTCCCTGACATGCATTTGCCTCTGTCTGCCTCCCCCACTCCCTCTTTGGTGGATGTGGAGGCCCACACCTGGTTTGCTTAGGCAGCAGCATGTGTATTTTAAGTGATGCTCATGATCAGCTGATGGCCTCTGCATGAATTGCAGCCCTCCCTTAGCTAATTGCTTGTGGAACAGCTGTGGTAACATTCCCATATCCAATTGCTTAGAAATGCACTCCAATACCTGGGAACATCCTGGTGAGTAGAGTGGTGTAATGCTCTGCATAGTACTGGTGTTACAGGGTGTATGTGTGTACATACTAGCTTACCTTGGACTGCAGTCTGTCTGCATAGCTCACTACTGTGGGCCTATCCTCTAGCTGGACAGAGGTGTGCCTATCATGTGTTGTCCGTCCACCACACAGGTCCTGTGTTGGATATTACACTGGCAGTGTGTGTGATTTGTGCTAGCAGTGCATGGCTATATCCATTTGTGTCCCTGATGTCTAATTCCTGCATAAGGGTATGTTGCAACACATCCTGTAACACCACCATGTTCCAGGCTGTGTAACTGCAATATTGCGAGTATGGCCCTGTGTTCCTGCCTTTGTCCTCCACATATATTTCAGGCTTTGTCCTGCTGTGTTACGGTTAAGGGTTGTCAGGTAATGGCCTATCATTAATTACTGCTACCATTCCTACTATCATCCCAGTCATAATGTGGACTCCCACCATATTTGTTGGTCAGGGTCCATACATGTGACAGATACACTGACATTACCAAAAATAATGAATGTCCCCCTAGGGCTTGACTACAGGGTGTAATTGGAGGCTGCTGAACTACATCTGATATTGTTGATTGTTATTTATTGTGCAGGCAAATCCTTTGTCTACTGTTGTACGAATTGAAGGCTTTGGTCTGGACACCATAGTATGTTATATATCCGCACTGTCTGCATCTACTGTTTTGTGTGGGCCTTGCATCCATCACTGGTTATATACATCAACATCTATGTGCTGTCAGTAATGGCAGACATTATTGTATGGTACACAAATAAAGGTTGTCTGTGTATACATACCTATGTGTCGTGTAATGTCCTTTGAATTGTGAGTGGGTATATGTGTAATGTAAGTATCCCCTTTGTGGGGCTGGTTCCCACACTACAACATGTCACAGGTACCAGTTACAGGGCTTGTGGCTGGGGATATACATTGCACCCAGTACATCCACACTACTTCTACATATGTATGCCTACTAATACCCTTTGTCTGTGTATATGTGTATGTACCCATATATCCCATATATCTTATCCATATATATATATATATATATATATATATATATATCTCTCTCTCTCTCTCTATATATATATATATATATATATATATATATATATATATATATATATCTGCACATGATTGTCAATGTATAGATGTGTGTGCATATCTGTACCGTTGTAATGTGTGCCCCTTCAACATTGTACATTCCCTGTGGTACACTGGCTTATCTGCATGATATGTTACAGATATTGCCCTGACATGTACAGGTGACTTGGATTACTGTTGGAACATTGTAGATGTGTTGTGGTGGGTCCTGCCATCTAGTACTGCATGTGTTGGATATTGGATTGCACAGCATAATCGTTAGGACTGGGGGGGGGGTTACATAGCAGTAATTACCAGGTGTCCCTCATATGTGTCCCCACTCCCATTAACTGAGCTCATGGTCTGTTAAGTAGTACGGAGTGGGCCAGGAGTCCGTTCCCATGTGGAAATCATATACACATGTCTATCTGTATATATATATATATATATATATATATATATATATATATATATATATATATATATATATGCATAATTATATATGTGACACCCCCATATGTAGAGGGATAGAACTGGATATTGATATAGCTCTAGCTATGTATATGTATTCATATATAATATATATATATATATATATATATATATATATATATATATATATATATATATATGTATGTATGTAGATATGTAATATGGATATATACACTGAACATATTTGTCTATCTATGTACAATTACTGCTATATAGTTATTTGTGAGTCATACATACACACACACACACACACACATATATATATATATATATATATATATATATATATATATATATACCTATAGCTGTCTATCTGTCTACATTTACAGATGTATATCTATCCATATGCCCATGCATGTTCGGCCTATATGTGTAGCCTGTACCTCATTCTCTTGGCAATTGACATGGATGACCTTAGGACTGAGGTCAGTCATTCGTGCCGACACGTACGTGTTTCAGACTTATCATCTTCAATATATGTGTTCTACTACATATAACTGTGTAACTTGCAACATTTTAAGTGTAGTAGAGCAAGATATGACAGATATCCCTATATGTACCCACATTATGGCACACTATGTCTGGGATTCATGCATTAAGAGGTTGTATGGTGTGATATTACTACATTTCCTCTGCTGTTGACTGATTGTGCTGGATGATATGTATGTGAAATAAGTGGGTATGTACATCTGCCATGGTTTCCTGATAAATCACATAGTCTATGATGTACAGGGTCCCAGTTTTGGGCCTTGCAGAGGCTGCATATTTTGTTTCAGGGCAGAACACCGGTTGTCGGATACAGAGTGAGTTAGGGACATTTGAGTGGTTGTACGCGGGTGTGCACGGGTTTGCACTGAGCTAAGCAATGCTAACCTCCGGTTGCATTTCCTTACACTCAGCTAGCATCTACTTAGCTCAGTCTATGTAGGCAATGCTTACCCTGCACAAATACACATACACACACTTACAACTGCTTATCCATGCATACTACTGCTGTTATGCGCTTACACCTGCTTTCTAGTGCCTTAGTTATTATGACACTTCACGTGTGCATTTAAGGCAGTACTCCTGTGCAAATATAAATGTTATTAAGGAGGTTGTACAGCACAACAATGTTAACATATGGATTTCACATGGTAAATAGGATGTGCTGCAGTGGGACTCGACCTGGGAATGCGTGCTTGTTAGGCAGATGCTCTGCCCACTGCACTATGGCAGTTCTGCTTCATTTGCATATGTCTACCATAATGACATACCCATGTTCCCTTCCCCCCGCACCCAAGCTCCGCATACACAGCTTCCATCCATTCTCCAGTTGCTAGCCTTGCCATACCACACCTCCACACATTTTCCTCTCTGCACGTCTCAGTACTCCTCCAGTATACTGTCCCAACCCAAGCATCTGCAGGCTCTTTGTCCGTTTAGTCCATGTATGTAGCAGCCTTCCCTTGATCCTCCTCTGATACTTGTGGAGACATCGGTGTGACCCACATCTGTTGGTTCATCCCACCAGGGACGGACCTGTTGTTGTGTCAAGAGTAGAATTAGCTAGTCTACAGTGTGTCTCCCACTGGCAGCATCCTGCTAGGTTTATGTGTAGCAGCGGTTTGCTCAAACACTTGGCCAGCCTCATCTCCTGGTTCCACAGAACAAATGCCCCAGGTGTGAGATACTGTGCATGAAGCACGCTCACACACCCCCACAGTGTGCACCATATATCATTATTCCCATTGGTATTATGCAGGACTACTGTTCTCACAGTATGAGTGGACAGGCACTGTTCTGTGATGCACATAGTCTGCTCATAATACTGTGGTTGAGCAATGGACATGTGTGCTGGTATTAATCTACACACTTATATACATTACCTATACTGTTGGATGACTATGCTGGATGATGTGTTTGTGATCACAGCAGCTGAATGTGTATCCACCATAGCTTAGTGGAACTCACGTCGACTATATTATGCAGGGTGGGGGGTTTGCAACCTCGCAGTGCAGATTATTTTGTTAATGGCCACTACAACTGCTTTGACTACAGAGTGACTGTAGAACATTTGTAGGCAGGTATGCGCTGGTTTGCACGAAGCACAGCATTGCTGACCTCCGGTTGTGGCATCTTGCACTGAGTTAGTCTCTACATTGCTTCACCAGTGTGGTAATTGCATACCAGCGGCCAAACAGGCTTACACCCGCTTGTTCCCACCTACACACACACAACTTTGTATATTTAGTTCACATTTGTCAACCGGGACAATCTGACTGTATGCTTGTCCATTGTCAGGGGTGGCCCGGGGAGTAGAGCTCCACATTGACTCCAGCTACTTATTCCAATTAAGACTGGGGTGTTCACATTCATAGAGGGTAATAGACGTAACATAGCTACATCCCCCATTCTTCATGCTTAGTTTACATTACCATATCGGTATTATCCATGCTTAGGTCACGTTTACATATCAGGTATGACTGTTGACAAAGGTCAGTTTAAGGTGAAGTTAGATTCATGTTTAGCAGGTCTGGATGGGTTTCATGCAGGTATTCGGGGTAGGTGTAGTTATTCCATACATACCTGTGTGGTACATTAGAGGGGAATAGTTAAGGAGTAGGTAGGTAGGTAGGTAGTGGAGGTGACATTGTAACTGTCTAGTAGCCCGTAGGTATAATTGGATGGGGAACAATAGGGAAGGTTTGTCAGATGTTGGGATTTGTATATGAGGCAGGACAAGATGTGTCGGTTTCACTAGTTGATGTAGTGGTATAGAGTGTGAGTTGGGGGGGAGGGTTTCGCAAGGTGGTGAGCCTGCGTTGATCCAAGTGTGCTTGTGGCATTCCTTCATTTGCTATTTACATGTGACCTGTGGGACAGCTGTGATACTACATGTGGGTTGGGGTTCCAGATACTGGCAATATAGTGGGGGAAGAGGGTGTCACCTACGTGTAACCGTAAACATTAATAGAAATGTAACAGGGGCTGATAGGTATGTGGTGTGCATAGGGCACAAAGGGGGGAGTTAGTAGGGGAATTATCCATGGATGTATAGGATGGCTGCAGGGAAGGTCCACAGCTGGCTATGTTGTCTACTACAACAGCTGTGCATATAAACTGCATTTGGTGTTTGCGTTGGATACTCACACCCCTGGTTGGGGGTAAGGACTACAATAATAACTTGTGATGCCAATTAGATCGGCTTACATGCCTACAGTGGGATGTTGCAACCATGTGATTATAGGTGTCGTGTAGTGGGTTATGCAACAACACATATGGTTATACCGTACATTGCCATGTAAACTGGACTGTGCTATGGTAGACCCATATCAGGAATGACTGCCCATTAGGCGAAAGCATACCTTTCGACTGTACAGTTTCTGCAAACTGTCTAGAGTTTGCTTCATAATTTTGGTGTGTTCCTCTTACAATCTGCACCTGTCTGGCAAATACCTAGGAAGTGAAGTCATTAAAAACAAACAAGTATTTGGGTTTAAGATTCCACATCCTTCAGATGAGTCCTGCTAATACATAACCTATTATTCTATCAGCTTTCTAAGGTTGTAAGTGGAATATTTTTTCTGTCCCTATTTGTCCCCCCAATGGTTTACGGTCTGTCCAGAGGTCTTGCTCTTAGAGGTTGAGAGGTATGGGCGGAAGCTCTGCCCAATCCGCAATATTACTCACATCCCCGGGGCGGTCCAAGTACAACTGCTCCTGCCAACACCTGCATGCATAGACCCATAATTGCATACCCATAGTTCCCCCACCTGCCCCTCCTCTACAGCACTTATCCTTACTGTGGGTGCAGATGGGGTCTAATCACACCACTACACACTGCCTACTCTCCACATCTCAGGGCCCATGTCGTACATTGACTCAATCCATGGGTCATCAGTCTTGCCCAACCTACTGGTCCATGTACGTACACGGCCTGGTTAGATAAAGCATCACAGGGACTGAATCCGATCATCATCAATTTTTGAGGTGTCCCACAAGGGACATTGATGTCTTTGTTTCAAGATTAGACCTGGCGGGTCTCTCCCACTGGTAGTATCCTGCCTGTAGTCTGGGAAGCAGTGATGTGCTTACTTGTATCGTGTGTTTGTATGTTTCACCTGTCTAGCTGGGGGGGGGGGGGTTGATGCTACATGTTACACATTTGTTGATTGGACCCCTCACCTCCATTGGCATGGCCTGTGAACATATATAATTCTTAACTGCTGTATCATATCCTAGCTATATATATGTGTATGTTTACACACATATATATTTCTACATATCTATATATATATATATATATATATATATATATATATATATATATATATATATATATATATATATATATATATATATATATCTGTATATGTATGCATACATATATATATATATATATATATATATATATATAGATATATATATATACTATATATATATATATATCTATATATATATATATATATATATATATATATATATATATATATATATATATATATATATATATATATATATATATATATATATATATATATATATGTATATATATATATATATATATATATATATATATATATATATATATATATATATATATATATATATATATATGTGGGTATTTAATTATATTCTGTCTCTGTATGTATACATTTGTACTACAGAGAGGGGGAGATATAACTCCATGTAGGTATGGGTATATATACACACACACCTCTTCATTTTTACATCTGCATCTGGTTATTCCATTTTTTGTCATGTACAATAGACTGTGCAGCAGTGGGACTCATAGCGGGAGTGGCAGCCCATTGGGCAGTGGCCCTGGCCAATGCACACTATTGCTTACATCCCTGGGGCGGTCCACATAGAACCACTCCAGCCAACACCTGCACAACTAGGCCCACAATTACATACCCATAGTTCCCAAACTGCTCATCTTCTTCGGCACTCTTCCTTACTCCAGTAGAAGGTCGGGTCTGGCCACACCAGGACACTCTACCCACTCCCCACTTCTCGGGACCCATCACATATGTTGTCTCGCTCCATGGATCATCAAGCTTCTCTTACCTTGTAAACCGGAAACATGCATGGCCTGCCATTGGACATTGGTGTAATGGCAGGAAACCCGAAAATCATTGAATTTTTGGGTGTCAAACAAGGGACATACTTGTCTTTGTTTCAAAATTAGACTTGGTGGGTCTCTCCCACTGGTAGTATCCTGCCTGTAGTCCGGGAAGCAGTGGTGTGTTTACTTTTATTGTGTGTCTGTATGTTTCACCGGTCTAGCTGAGGGAGGGGGTTGATGCTACGTGTTGCACGTTTGTTGATTGGACCCCTCACTCCCATTTGCACAGCCTGTGAATATATGTAATTCGTAACTGCTGTATCATATCCTAGCTATATATGTGTGTATATTTACACACACACACACACACACACACACACACACACACACACACATATATATATATATATATATATATATATATATATATCTATATATATATATATATATATATATATATATATATATATATATATATATATATATATATATATATATATATGTATATATATATATATATATATATATATATATATATATACATAACTATATACATATATATCTGTATGCATGCATATATATATATATATATATATATATATATATATATATATATATATATATATATATATATATATATATATATATATATATATATATATATACTGGTGGTGCTGCGGTAGCATTGTCGCCTCACAGTAAGACGTTGTCTTGTTCGATTCTCAGTTAGAGCATCTTCTGTGTGGAGACATGTGTGAATGGGCATATCTTCGTTGAAGGTTGTACGTCAGGGCCGGGAACGTGGCACGTAAAAATCTACTGCCAATCATTAGCGGACCAGAGTTCCGCTGTGGTGATCTACCGAAAAGCCGAAGACACAACATATATATATATATATATATATATATATATATATATATATATATATATATATATATATATATATATATATATATATATATATATATATATATATATATATATATATATATATATATATATATATATATATATATATATATATATATATATATATATACACATATATGTCTAACGACATCTCGCTGTATGGGTGTCTGCATATGTATATAGCTATATGTGGGTATTTATATGTATTCTGTCTCTGTATGTATACATTTGCACTACGGAAATGGAGAGGTATATCTCCATGTAGCTATGGGTAGCTATACACATGCATGCCTTGACTTATATACATCTATATTTGGTTATTCTGTTCTTTGCCATGTAAAATAGACTTTACTGCAGTGGGACTCATAGCGGGTGTGGCTGCTTGTTGGGTGGTGTCTCTGCCCAATGAACACTACTGCTTATTTCCCTGGCGCTGTCCGTATAGACCCACTCCAGCAAATACCTGCATGCCTAGACCCATAATTAGCTACCCATAGTTCCACCACCAGCACCTCCTCTACAGCACTCACCCTTACTGTGGTTGCAGGTCGGGTCTAAGCATACCACTACACACTGCCCACTCTCCACGTCACGGGACCCATCTCGTACGTTGTCTTGACCCATGGGTCATCAGGCTTTCCCACCCTTGTATTCCGGGTATGTACACACCCCACCTTGAAAGATCATCACACGGGCTTCTTCCCATAATATGACAATTTTTGGGGTGCCCCACCAGGGACGCTCCTGTCTCTGTTCCAAGATTAGATTTCACGGGTACACTGTGCCCCCCCCCCGGTTGTATCCTGCCTGTGGTCTGGGGAGCAGCGGACTGTTTACATTGTTTGTGGGTTTGTTTGTATGTTTCCTCTGTCTGGCTGGGGAGGGAAGACCATGCTACCTGTTACGCATTTCTTGCTTGGGCCCCTCACTTCCATTGGCATGGCCTGTGAACATATGTCATTCTTGGGTGGCTGTATCTTATATATATATATATATATATATATATATATATATATATATATATATATATATATATATAGATATATATATATATATATATATATATAGATATAGATATACACATATATATATATATATATATATATGTAGGTTAGCACTGCTGACTTCCAGTCACAGTGTGTTACACACAGTTAGCGTCTCCTTTGCTTGATCTGTGTCAGCAGTGCTTCACCCCACCCATATGCTTTTGCACATGCTTACTAGTACTTTCATTTGCTTACTTCTACTTATCTGTGTTTACGCCTGCTTATTGATGACTTATTCATTCTGGTACTGATTCTTCTCTTCACATGTGCATTTCATACAGTACTCCAGTTCACATTTAATTGTTATTTGGTAGGTTCTACAGCAATAAAATGTACATAATTATTTGTATACAGATTATACTTGCAAAATGTTATGTGCTGCAGTGGGACTTGAGCCTGGAATGCCTCCTCCTTAGGCGGATGCTCTGACCACTACACTATTGCTGTGCTGCTTCATTTGCTGTACCTTCCTTGTTATCCTCTTCAGCCTTTCATGCTGCTTTGAACATAGCTACGCAATGGGCAGACCCATGCACCTATGGTTAGCTGTACTCAGAGTTTTAAAAACATTACTACAAGGGTTTCTTTATGGTACTGTTGCTGTTGAACACATCGGAACTGTTGGTGGGGATATGCAGACACTTATGTGTGGTCTCACTCTTTTATGTACACATTCTTAAGTTCTACTTTGCAGGGGCGTGTTTATTCTGAGAGTTCTGCTCTCAGCCATGCCGTCTGCACTTGTCCATTCTCCATGTAGCATTAGGTGTTCAGGCAGCATGCCTTCCTTAATATGAATGGCGGGCTGCCATCCTCCTCTTAAACTGCCGCATCCGTGCAGTACTAGTGTAGTCCTGCACGGAGGATTACTGAATCCGGGGGTAAGTCATATGTTCTCGCTTTAAATTAGCCAAGGCCAGAGAACTTCGCATCCAGACAAGAATTAAATTCCATAAATAAGGGCCATGATGGCAGCAAGCCTAGTAGCCACCATTAAATTATAGGGTGGGTTAACTAAAAGACCCTGTGATGCAAAAAATAATGGCCTAACAGGCTGAAGGTAAGGTGGACCCAAGTTATGTAGGACCAAATACTCCAGGATTAACAGCCAGTGAAAACTCAACTGAATCAGTGAAATATGATGGGACATAGAAACACCAGTCAGTGACCAGGCTGCAGAGTTTTGTTTGGCAGGTCTAAATTTAAGTTGTTATAGTAGTCCAGACAGGACAAGACAAGTGCAGTTACTATAGTGGAATGTGTTACTGCTTACATCTAATTTGATGAATTCACTAGTTCAGTATAGTTAGTGCTATATTTCAATGCACTGGCAAGTTAGGAGTACATTTACAATATACTTCTTTTAATGTGTCAGGAGTAAAATCACATATTCCAACTTATTTGCTCTAGAAACCACTTGATTCAATGTTTTACTGATGTACTCCTTGATTCTCCATGTACAAATACCTTTAACTTGACTAATTCCTCTTATAGTCTTGTGCTCATATCATAACTGTAATGGTTTCATGCTGGTATTGATCACCTCCATACCTACAAAACTATAAATAATTAAAATCAGTTATTTGCTTTTGAAAGCTCTCTAATGTACAAGAATTGCATCTGCTGTCGCGTCTTACACCCAACAGTGTAACTGAACTTTTTGTTTTATAAAGTCATGGCAGTTCTTCAGTGTTTGCAGATATTCATTTTCTTAATAATAATTTCCAGGTATCCCTTTGTAGCACTTTCCTTTGAATGACACCTTCCATGTAATATTATTTTTCTGCATGTCTCTCCTTCTGAGAGACATTTCTTTATAAGTTTTTACATTTCTTAGTGTTGAATCACACGACATATCCTGGGGCATTTGCTTAGCCAGCATTTACAAGTGACTTAGAATGTTAAAATCTTCCACTGCTAAGACCAGACTTTATAATACTTGAGAACTGCATGCACAGGCAAGTCATGGAACACCTACTTCTGGAAAATTTGCTCACCCCTACACAACATGGCTTTCATCCTAAACAAAGCACAACTGCTGCTTGTGTCTATATCATAACATCAACAGCTTAGGTTGTCAAATCCAAAATCATCGACACCTAAGCGTCGAAAGCTAAAAACAGCGAATGGCCAAATCATCTAATTCTTTCCTAGGGAAAGAATTCACTTGGCCGTCCACAAACAAAATAAACAAACACACCCAAACATAGTTGGGGGCTTCACCCCCCACACCCCCCTAACTAAATATACCAACTCAGAGACTGCTCTACATTGGGGAAAGGGCAAATCCCTGAGAACAGCCACGCAAATTCTTTCCCGAGGAAAGAATTCGATGATGTGGCCATTTGCTATTTTAAGCATTCGATGCTTAGGTGTCAGTGAATACACATTCAACAACCTAAGCTGTCAACATATCAGTAGGGTACCTACTGCTCTCCTATCCTGTACCAATACCATCTCTCAGGCTAGGCATAACAACAAACTGATGTCATGCTTATTCCTAGATCTTTCCAAATCATTCGACACCATGTCTCACTCCAATCTTCTGGACAAACTCACTAATCTCAACTTCCCCCCCCTGCTACTGCCTGGTTTTCCAGCTACCTCTCCGACTGACTACAGTCAGTTAAATGGCTCTCCGCTGTTTCCCCTCCTCTCCCTGTCAAAATGAGTGTCCCCCAAGGATCTATTCTTGGGCCACTACTCTTTAATATTTTCACTAATTTACTCTACACTGCCTGCCCCCAGTCTATTCTCATCCAATATGCTGATGACTCTACTGTCATCACCATAGCAGACACTCCTCCTGACTTACATTCCATTACTCAGAAATCCTTCAGTTCCATTGAGTCCTGGCTAACCCACAACAAGCTAATTCTAAATGCAAAAAAGACTAAACTCTTACTATTTCTCCCCAAAAGACTAAATAACCTCAAGTCCATTTTCACTATCCACTCTCTGGACAATATTCCCATCCTAGTCGAACCCCACTAAACTACTAGGGATCTTAATTGATGACCAACTGAAATTTGATCTGCACGTCAACAACTGTATTAAAAAACATCAAAAACTCGGCCTCCTATACAGAAACAAAAAATACCTATCAAACAATTCCAAGATTACCCTTTCTCACACCTACCTCCTACCAAGCCTAATATACAGCTCCCAGATCCTCTCCAACCTCCTAACCAAGCTAGAAAATACCTATAAGAAAGTGGGTAGATTCACTGCTAATCAAACCTACAAATCCCACCACTGTCTCTCCCTAAAACACTTAAACTGGTTGGAGCTACCCCACCTGCTTCTCCTCTCGCAACTTCAGATTATTCACTCTTTCCTTTACCAACCTTCTTTCTGTCCTAGCTTAACTCCTCTGATCTCCTCATACACCCCCTCTAGGTCCCTCCGCAGCTCAGACCAACACTTACTGTACATCTACAAATCCAAGAGCAAATATGGTCAAAACCTCTATAGCTATCACCCTGCCATCTCCTGAAACAAACTTCCACTAGAGGTTTGATCTCCTAAACAAAAGTATTCAAATCAGCTGCCAAGGACTTACTAAAAAAACACATGATATGCCACTGTACTCACCCCCCTTAAACCCCCATCCTTTTCTATCTCTAATCCTCTGTCTCTCTTCTACTCATTCCTATTTTACATTCTACAACCATCTATCTTTCTTCCTTAACTGGATTATTTTTGTCTTTTGCTCCCTTTCACTCATCCTTATTAAATACACCCTGCAAATCCTTTCATATTATAATTACCTGGTAGTACTTACAACAATTGCATTCTTCTTTTTCTCTATATATATTAATTTATTTCCAAATGTAATATCAACATAATACCTTTACACATTATCAATGATTGCACTTTTTTTTCTTTAGTTGAAACGTTAGATTTTTTTGTATACTCTGAGCTTAAGCATTGTTAGTACTTTCTTTGGGCAATTTTGCTTAAATATAAATAATGTGGAGCTTTTCTCCCCGGGCCTCCACTGAAAAAGGGCTATCAGCTCAGATGGACAAACCCTGTCAACAAATGTAAAATAAATAAATAATAATAAATAAACTGCCTCCATCATTATATGGTCTATCCCTGTTTCCTAGCATATATACAATATCTACCACACATTACTAGCTGACAATGAGTTATTTCTGCACTCAGTTAATCAGCTTGTCTTAGTCTCCTCCAGTATTCCTTTAAGTTGTCTGCCATGGAATTAAATACAGTCTAAAACACAGCTGATGCTGAAATAAAAAGGGAATTTTATTAAGCATAAAGGTTATGTGCTTTCATCTCCAATGCCATTATGTGATACTTCTTCAGAAAAGAAATACAATAAATAAAATTTGGTGAAAAATGTGATCTGTCTAATCATAACATGATAACTGACAAATGTAAAATGACTAAAACACTGCAATACAAAGTAAAATGCAATGATATTTTCCCATAAATGGCTATTTATTTAATAACAAATACTGTTTGGAAGAATGCTACAGTTAAGACTGATTTCCTGATTAAGGAATCAAAAAACTTAAGTTTGGTGCTATTATATAAGATCAAGAATAAAGATCCTTAGGTATATGTTATTATAATTCATTTTCTTTTTCTTAGTACATGGAGAAATTAAGAAATACCCCCAGATTCTCGAAAGCTTGCACGGCATGCAAGATCGGTGCAGGAACTCAAGCAGGCAATATGTCTGCCGTGAGATCCAGGAACAGCCTGCAGGGGTGTGCACGAGCGCTCCTGCACTAATCCTGCAAGGACGAAGCCCTTGTATGCAAATCACCCCATTTGCAGGAGAAATCTATGCAAATGAGGTGATTTTACAATCCAGAAAGCTTGTAACCATCTGTGCAGGACTAGTGCTGTCTACAGAAATGTACTTGGTTAGTAACCGAGTACATTTCTGCAAAATCCAAAACAGAGCTGTGACAGCTCCAAATAAAGGCTGCATATCATGTAGTAAGCATGCCAATGGCCAAGTATAAGGCCATTGGCATTGCAAACATTAAAAAAAATACAAACATTAACTTTTATTTTTTTTTTAGCCGATCTCGGCTGTTTAAGCGTAGGGCAGCAGCGTGCAAACGGGATTGGGGGGGGGGATAATAAAATGAACCTAAATTAAGTATTCTAACTAAAATCAGTATTCTGCCATGCAAGTCAATGGCAGGCAGAAGGCAACATGGCCATTGAGTAGTGTTTGCTAAGGGGGAGACTCAGTGTGAGACATGTAACTATGCATTACCAGGCAATCCTATGCAAATGAGGTGAAGGATAGTGAATCCCAGTTTTCCCCAGCATGTGAGCCAGGTCCCAACAGTGTAAGAATAGGAATAGCTTGGTGCAAGCCTAGCAGTTAGGTGACATCATGGGCAGGTGTGTCAGGCATACTGTAAGAAGATTGGAGCCCTGTGGCTTGGGTTTGCTCCTAGGGGATGTGTCCAAACCTGCCTAGCCCTCTTTACAAAGCCTAAGCGGGTGTGCGCACTGAGCACTAGGTTTTACAGGAAGAAAGAAGTTAAACAAGGAAATAGCAGCACTGTGCACATTTGAGCACTGTGTTTGTGTGGCGCGCACCCGGGCTTAAACAGGAAGGCAATGGGAAGGGAAAAAAACAGTAGGAAAGTAATCAAGGAGAAGTAGCTTAGCTGGCAGGTGAAATGTATCTGAATGAGCCAATTACACAGGCAGCATACCAGCCCAGCCCAGAACACTACTATAAACTATGCAAACACCTTCCCCTCTGGTTTTTCCCACACTCTACACCACCGGTGTATACAAGTGGGGAAAGTTTAACAAACAAACCTACAAAATGAGAAGGGCTGCAGCAGACAACATAGAACAACATGTGCAAGAGGCTGAGGGTGGTGAGGATGTGAATGCTGCCGATCAACTCACAGTGAGGAGACGGAGAAGAGTGTACAGACCCAGGGTCACCTACCAGGGGCTACATGAGCAGGAGATAGTGGAGCACAATAGGGTGGACAGAGACCTTCTACAGCAAATTGTTGAGCTGTGCTGGCCACACCTGACACACCAAACTGACCGAGGGGAACCCATCCCAGTGGATACCAAGGTATGTGTAGGCCTAGGAATACTAGCCACAGGTACCTCTCAAATATAAACTGGGGATATCATGGGGATCAAACAGGCATCAGCATCCAGAGTATTCCACCAGTTCCTGGATGCAATGTCAGCACATGCCAGTGAGCACGTATATTTCCTCAACACCTGTGAGGTATTGGCCAGCAATATACATCTCTTCCACCAAACAGCAGAATACACTGAGGTAGTGGGTGCTATAGACTGCATGCACATATGCATTAAAGCACCACCTGGTGATCAGGGTAGGGCCTATATCAACTGCAGGGGCATCCCCTCCATCAACTGCCAGGTCATATGTGATGCCCAGGGCATGTGTGTGCTGGCTGCCCTGGAAGTTATGATGATTCCCACATATGGCATTTGACTCAGTTGTACCACAGATTTGCCAATAGGGACATCCCCTATGGTCAACTAGTGTGGGATGCTGGTTAAACACTGGAGCCGTGGCTGATGACACCCATCAGAAATTCACACACACCTGAACAAGAATGCCATAATGTGGCACACGCACATACCAGACTTATAATAGAGCATGTGTTTGGGATGCTCAGGTCATGGTTCTGTTGTCTGGACACATCTGGTGGAGCCTTGCAGTACTCACCAGCTACATGTACCCAAATTGTTATGGTATGTGCTATGCTACACATGATGATCCTGCAGAAACAGCTGCAGGAGGAACAACATGGGGCAGGGCCACACAGCCCCCCCAGCAATGCCAAGGCTTGCACAGGCACAGAGTGACTCAGAGGAGGAACAACCTGAGCCTGCCCCATTAGGCAGATGGAGGCATGCCCAGTATTCTGAGGCTGCGGCAAAGAGACAACGCATAGCACATACACTGACACAGTAGGGACCGAGGGAATTACACCTCTCTCTGACTCGCACATAAAGTAAAAGGGATGCCAAACATGACACTACCTGTGATCAACCATGTATAAGGAGTGTACTATGTGCGTCCAACATAGGCAGCCCTCCAGCACCATCTGCAAGAATGACACACCCTCAAGGTAAGTCAATCAACTTATCAATTGCCAAATAGAGTAGAATGTGTCATTACCTGTATCTATGGTATGGATATGAGTATACAAGGGAATAGGGTGGCTGAATGGTATGGCAGCAGACAGTAGACACCCATAGTGGCACCATGACATTTGAAACACATACTGGAGTCACCATAGTAGCCAGTACAACACAGGGTGACCAAACCCACTGCAGGAAATGTGCTGAGCAACATGTGTGTCCATATGACCCACACATGCCAGTCAGGGGGGGGGGGTCACATACCCAACAACAATCTCAGCCAGCAGGACAGGTGTAGACAAACCCAAACAGAGCCTGTGCTATGCCCCCTGAATGATGGCTATGGTTAACCTCCCCCCAGGCCTACACAGACAGACTACAGCAGGTCAGGCAGTGGGATGTTAGTTCTGAAGGGTAGGAAGTCAGACACTAATATGTAGGGCATCCAAAGATTTGATCTGTAGTACACTGGTATGACTCTAGTCAGCATGATAGGTAAGAATACAGAATTAAATGGAGTACCTGATATACCAGTACAGTCATAACAAATGTGTACAAGTGTCAGGTGTGCCCCCCCATGTAGTAATGTAAGAACAGTCAGGTGTGCCCCCCAATCCTGTGTAGAAATGTAGACATAGTCAGATGTGCCCCCCCATCCAACGTAGAAATGTAGTAACAGTCAGATGTGCCCCTCCCAATCTTGTGGAGAAATGTAGAAATAGTCAGGTGAGTCCCCCCCCCATCCTATGCAGAAATGTAGGAACAGTCAATGCAAAATGCTTGATGGATACCCTGCAGAAACAGCATGCCACCTGTCGGTGTACAGCACAAAGGTCAGCACTGCAGTACTAACTACCTGGACTCGAGCCACACAATAAATACAGATGGGCATACTGGGCATGCTCACACACTACATGAAGGCCATGTCTGCAAACACCAGTGCACCAGACATATCTGACAGTCACAGTTGTTAGTGCAGACACTCGTCAGTATGCACCACTCATGCCTTCCACACACAGTGGGAAGGAATACAGACATATATGTAAGGACAACACACTATAATAAGCCAAACGTAGACATACATAGATGTGTGGAAGAGGGTAACTGTGACAAGGAGCCATCCAGGCCTGTCCCACCCAGCACACAGCCAAAGGGGCCCAACCACATGAGGGTCAGATGTCACTCACTGCAGAAACTAGCCACCAGTATCTGGCAGCATTACAGACTATGTGGTGCATGTGCCAACTGTGCAACATGACTGTACAAGGAAGTAGTCATCTAGCAGCTCTATACACATACCTGTGAAATATGACCCTGTGTGTGCCCGCTTGTGGCGCGTCAACCTCTAGATGAATGGGTTATGGCCCATGCACACACACTGCCCTTCCCATAGCCCTACTATGACAAGCCTGCTGAGGTCATCCACTGTGAAATACACATTTGGGAGAGTTGTAGCCCAGTAATCTCTGTGGTGCATCACGTAACTTCATACTGCTGTAGTGTAATAAAATGCTTACATAGGAATTCAAATCCCAAACATGGTATGTGTTTGTGTGTCTGTCTGTGTAGAGAGCAATGCTTTTTGGGTAGTCACACTCCCTACAATTCAAATGCTCAACTTTGGCAAGGTTGCTGATGTCATCCACCTAGAAATATACCTCTGGGAAAGTTGTAGCCCAGTAATCTCCATAGAGTGTCCTGGATCTGCATACTTCTGTGGTGTGATAAATTAGTTAGGTAGCTGTTTTAATCTCAGACTTGGCAAGTGTGTCTATCTGTGTAGCGAGCAATGCTTTTTAGGGTAGTCACACTCTGTACAATTCAAATGCTCAACTTTGGTAAGGCTGCTGATGTCATCCACCTAGAAATACACCTCTGGAAAGGTTGCACCCCAGTAATCTCTGTAGCACTTCCTGTAACTGCATACTGCTATAATGTGATGTAGAACTCTGGTAGGGTTTTATTCCAACCCATGACAGTTCTGGATGTTTTGTGTGTGTTTAAATATCTGTGTAGGGAGAAATGCATTATAGGCTAGTCACATCAGTACAATTCAAATGCCCTACTTTGGCAATCCTGCAGATGTCCTACATTGTGAGATGCACCTTTGGGGAAGAAGTTCTCCAGTAATCCTTGTGGTGCGTCATATAACAGCTCCATGCTGTAGTATGATATAGACGTCTGTTAGTGGTTTTATACCCACACATGTCAGTTGTGGATGTTTTGTGTGTGTGTGTCATTGTCTGTGTAGGGAACAATGCATTTTAGCCTAGCCACACTCACTACAATTCGAATGTCCTACTTTGGCAATCCTGCTGATGTCATCCAATGTGATATACACCTTTGGGGAAGGAGTACTCTAGTAATCTCCATGGCACGTACTAGAACTGCATAGTGCTTTAGTGCACTAAACTAGTTAGGAAGAGGTTTTACTCCTAGACATGACAGGTGTGTGTGCAAGCGTGTGTTTGTAACTCATATCCTGTGTGAGTGTGTGACACCTAGGCCCAATGTGGAGTGGTTTTACAAATTTCTTAAAAGGTGGCCCTAGTAAATATCACAATGTCCACCATACATGGATAACAGATGTGAAATAGCCAAGAAGCTGGGGTGCAAATCCATACCCATACATGTGACATCAAGGCCAGGCTATCACAGTTAGCAACCCCAGTATTACCCAGAGCACACTCTCAACCCATGTCTCACACACACACACACACACACACACACACACACACACACACACACACACACACACACACACACACACACACACACACACACATGCCTAGGCAACAGCCAATATGTGGGTAGTACCCTGCATATTGGCCACTGATAGTAACTATGGAGTAATTGCAGTGGGCTACAGAGAGCATGGCAACCTGTCCAATAGGCATGTGCATGCAGACAGTGCACCTTCTTCATGTTCCCCACTGGACACCTGCAACACCTGTGGTGCCATCACACATGACCCACAAAGGACATGCCATGCCTAAAAACATGCCCTGTATGAACAGATACCACAGACACCAGGGAATGCCATTAGCATGCTATCAATGTAGGTGCAGGGTAAACTTGCTGTCCATTACCAGTTCCCACCACAGATGGCCAAGACTGACACATCTGATGATAATCTGTGTACACAACATGGGCCAGACACCCCAGGTACAGTTCCACATGTCACTGTACATGCATATGGGAGGTGTGCACATCCCAGACACCTTCCATGTCATAGACTAAGGAATACATGCATGGCAAGTGATGCACAGCATTGGCCACATGCAATAGTCACCCAGGTGACTGGATGGTGGTTACAATACCCACCTGTGTGGGCAAATGCAGAAACAACAGCCCTGAGCCACAATGCAGACCATTGTCATGTGGCCTGATGCCAAGGTATACACATCACCTAGCCTTGTGTAGCTGTATGGCACAGTCGACCACCACACACCCGTGCAGAAATGCACCCATGCATGTCAATACTGGCACCCTGTGTGTTTGTGTGTGTGTTGTATGATGTGTATGATCACATTCACACTCACTACAACCCCCATTGGCATATTGAAGCCTGCTGTCTGATGTCAGACACCTCCCCATACCCTTTGCCCATATAACATCCGTATGGCCCATGTGGTGCATGTGATACCTGCACAGTAACGTGTTGTGGCACTCTCACTAGTGATGAGTTGTAATCCTGGCCCTGCCAAGTGTGTCAATGTGTGTGCATCCCTGTGAGAGTGTGGCTGTGTTGACGTTGGAATCTGTTCATGTGGACAGGCACGTGTACTTCACCTACCGTATAGCTACCATATCCCTGTTGCAGATGTCACTCACCATCACATATATGTTCTGAGGGCTCCCCTACAGGTAACCTATGTGGTGCATCCAATAATGGCATAGAACTGTGATAGTACTACTTAATCATCAGCGGTTTGATACACTGTGCTGGTAGGTGTGTGACACAAACATGCATAAGTTTTACTCTCCCACCCCTCCCTGACTTATCTTTACCTCTTTCTGCCTCACTCACTCCCTCACTTATGGATGTGGAGATCTACACCTGCTTTGCTTAGGCAGCAGCATGTGTATTTTAGATAATGCTCATGATCAGCTGATGGCCTCTGCACGTATTGAAGCCCTCCCCTAGCTGATTGCATGTGGAACAGCTGTGGTAACATTCCCATAGCCAATTGCATGGAAACACACTCCAATATCTAGGAACATCATGTTGGTGTTGGGCCTTTTCATTCACTGTGAGCAGGAACTTGATTTGTTTGGTAAACAGCATCTCAGGTGGATTGGAAATTTACCTCTGACAACATAAACTGTGGAAACAGGCCGACTCAAAGGAGGGGAATGTGCCTGACCTGACTACAGACTGTAAGTGCTGCTATACTGCATTCAGAGTAATGCTAGTTTAACAGGGTGTCTGCAGATATGACTGTCCTACATGTATTAATATCTGCCATGTCAGTTCTATGTTTATGAGGACTCCCCATCTGTAGGGTCATCTGCAGACTGGGCAGTGTGTGGTGCCTTTGGTTTCATGTGTTACCCACAGAGCATGTATCTGTGAACTGCAGAAGGTAGTGTGAGGACTGCAGTCTGTAGATGGTGAAAGCCGTGACAGTTACTCTCTTCATATCCCTCATAGGACATATGTTGCAACAAATCCTGTTACAACAGTAAATGTATGATGTTATCACAGCAACATGTCAATATTGGCCCTGTGTATGTGCTTCCAGCCACAACTCAGTCAACCTTTGTACATATTCACCAAAGGCATGAAAAAAGTTCACTCAAATTCAGAATTTTATTAATGTAGTAATTACTACATTAATAAAATCCTGAATTTGAGTAATTACTACATTAATAAAATCCTGAATTTGAGTGAACTTTTTTTCGTGCCTTTGGTGAAATCAAGTTGGTGCTTTTTGGCTGCACCTTTTACATATGTCGTGCATTAAGAGGTGCATGTGTGCTGTACACCATAAGTAGTGTCATCATATCTGATAACAAGCCAGTGAGATATCAGACTGCGACAGATGTTGTGTACAGTAGGAGTTATATTTGATGACATAACCTGAACATTCTGTGGTTGTTTGTACAGTACTGAGGTATGTGTACTTATGGTGAATGTCGACAGTGTATGTATTGTTAATATGTACCATGGCCTGTGTACAGACTGTGGTAGATGTCATCGTCCTAGGTCCCGTTCTATCTGATGTTAAATGCTGCTCCACAGTATGTTACCGTATTGGCTTACATGTTTGTAGGACCATACACACACATGTCCCGTACCACAGATGGGCATCAGACCATACCATGTATCAGCCCAGTATATGTAGGGTAAGTATGTGAGTGGCACATATAAGGATGGTGTTAAACAGATAGTCCATATACTGTAATATTATGCTAGCTTACCATATGTGGCTGTGGCTGTGTTCACATTAGTTGTGGTTATGCACTTTCACACAGTTGTATCTTACCCTGTGCTGTGACATGCCTGAGTGTAGAGCCTGCTATATATATGCAGGTACATGTGCATTCCCCTGTAGGAGATGTAGGCCAGTGTTGAGCCAGTCTACCTGTAGCCTGCACAGTGCTTTGTTACATGTCTAGCAGCTTAGTGTACTTAGTGAGATGTCATGTCCAGATTCTTGCCAGATGTATTGCTGCCGGGCCTCCCTTAACAGTCATGTATATCAGACAGTGCGGTGGGATGCTGCAGAGATGTATGTCAATATGCAGTGGGTAGTATCTATCCATGGCACCTCTGTACCAGCAGTTGTTATGTGTCAGGATAGATAGGGGTGTGTGAATACATAACCTATGGGGGCGAATGTATTCCAGTCGTTATGTGTTATACCCATCTACATGGCTGTTAACATCCATATTATCAGACTTGGTCCACATGTTCTGCACTAAGGGGGTCTGTGTATACCTTTGGACTGCACAGAGTGTGTCAGAATGTCCACATCTATTAACCAATATCTCTGCTGTAGTCCATAGGAGCATTACATACTTGCAGCGGTACTGTACTATGATGTCCTTAGGATGTCTGTCAGTAGCCAATGGCGCACATGTGAAAAGCAGATGTGACCTCCCACACACACCATGTCTGTGAAGACAATCTCTGTTACAGTAGCAATAGTCTGCTAATATACCTGCTATACATGCCTGACATCCCCTTGCACTATGAAGGTGGGACTATAGGGGCTAAGGTAGGGTTACACCTCATGTTCAGGACATATGATGAATGTATATGTACATATGATTATCCAGATATCTATATAGATAATTACACATGTACATATCAAAATATATAGATGGGTGTGTATATGTACATAGATATGCATAATAGACACCCAGATATATACATATACAGAGCAGTATATGTCAACACATATACAGATAGAGATGCATGTGCATATATGCATATACCACGCCTGCATATATGCCTGTCAGCAGTCCACTGCTGTTGAATCCCCGACACATATGGTGGGGCTGGGGCCATATATGTGTGGGCATTACCTACACAATACATGTGTGCCCATGTGCACTTCAGAGGCCAGTATATCTAACAGTGATATATGGCCCTGTATTGTTGAGTCTAGGAGGGGGGGATGCACCATATATAACCTAGGCTGTTACAAAATGTGGGGGGATCAGGGGTGAGCTGCCTTAAGGTATCTGGATGTACAGTACCATACATGTCACCTATCTTGACATTACTTACATAAAGTGGGTTACTGCAGGCCTACTGCCATCTGCTATACAGACTGTTCTGTTTGCCAGTGTGCCTGTGATGGTGTCAGTTATGCCTTGTTATGTAACAGTTACATCCCATTTGGTCAATTTAAGTCTTTACCACCTAGTGATTGTGTACAGAGTGTAGCTAGAGGCTGCTGTACTACACACCTGTATCACTTACTGTTGATTGTGTGGTATCCTGTGGCCCAGTCTGTCTTTACTATTGTATGATTTGAAGGGTTTGTCCTGGGCAGCAACAGCTGTGGACCTTTCCAGACTACTGTATTAATATAAATGTTTCACAGTTGCATTACTCTGTTGATATGGATGTCAGTGTCTGAACAGCTATATGGCATGGCATATAAATCTGTAGTAGTACACAAATAAAGGTATTCCATTTCTGCAAACCTGTGTGTGGTGTTTATCCTATGACCTCTCTGTGGGTATGTGTTGTAGGCAACAAATATCATTTGTATGGGTGGCTCGTTCAGTCTCCAGATGTTAGGGTGTTAACTGTAGGCATAGTGTATGTACCATATTGTGTACACCTACTACATAAGTATCTTACTGTACATATCTCTGTGTGTGTATGTGTAGTCACATGTATGTGTGTGTGTGTGTGTGTGTGTGTGTGTGTGTGTGTGTGTGTGTGTGTGTGTATATATATATATATATATATATATATATATATATATATATATCTGTATCTGCATATATGTGTATGTTTATATGCATCCTGGGGATGTTGATAGCTTCCACATTTTACATTTCCTATGGGAGTCAGACTGTACTGCTTGATATGTTATCAATACCAGCCTGACATCATACAGGTGGGATTTAGTACTGTTAACATCTTGTGCACATGTCGTGTCAGGTCCTGCTTATGGGATCTGCAACACTTGGTAGTGTATTGTAGGGTGGACATGTTTGGCTGTGGGGGGGGGTATGCCAATTCATACAAGACATACATTGTTTGGGGCCTCTCAACCCCATTAATGGTGCATGTGGACATATTTGTTTCTGTTACTCTACCATTGCTATCTACAGATGTGTGGCCATATATACCTATATAGATATATCTATATATTTCTGCTTACGTATATATATATCTATATATATATATATATATATATATATATATATATATATATGTCTGTATATACCTACATAGATATATTTCTGCGTACATATATGTACCTTGCTGTGTATATGTAGATATATAGGTGTAGACATATATAAATGTGTCAATGTAGGCATTTGCATGTATATATGCTCATATATATTTATATATATGTATATATTTCTAAAATATATATATATATATATATATATAGAGAGAGAGAGAGTGAGAGAGAGAGAGATGTTGTATCTGTTTAGATGTTAATATATTGACACACACATACATCTAAATGTTGGTATACATTTTCTGTACTGTTGCAGGAATGGGCTGGATGATATGTTTCTGAAAACATCTGATTTGTGTATATCTGGCATGGCTTAGTGGTAAGTTGTTTTGTCTATGGTGTGCAGGATCCTGGGTTTGAGCCTTGTAGAGGCTGTTTATTTTGTTGCTGGGCAGAACACGGGCCGTTGGTTACAGAGTGATTAAGGCACTTTAAAGCAGTTGTAAGTGGGTTTGCATGTGTTTGCACGGAGGTAAGCACTGCTAACTTCCAGTTACAGTTTCTTATACTCAATTAGCTTCTAAATTGCTTAACATGTGTAGGCATTGCTTACCCCTGTGCAAACAGGCTTAAACCCACTTACTGCTGCTTAAAAGTGCTTACTGCCGCTTACCCCGTGCTAATTTCTTAAAAAAAAAGAAAAGGGGGTTGACAGAAAAGTGGTGAAAAAAGGTGCACAAAGAGGGAAAGACAGTAGAGATAATAGCCAGGGATGTGCAGGAAGGGTGTAGGGAAGTTCCATAGCTGCCCATTTCTTCTACAACAACAGCTGTGCATATACACTGAATTTGGAGGTAGATTTGGACACTCAAACCCCTCGGAGATGGGTGAGGACAACAATAATAAGTTGTGATGCCAATCAGACTGGATTACATATGTCCAGTGGACATGTGTGCGAAATGGATAGCAATGTATGGGGTGTGATTTTTTTTTTGGGAACAGATTGCCCTTTTTTTTTTTTTTCAGGTGAGAGTGGGATTTTGGGGAGGAGTAGTAGGTATATTTGGGGAGGTAGATTGGATAAGTTAACAGACAAGACACACAAGATGCATACAGGGGCAGTATATGACACATGTGGGGGTTAAACACCTTGACGAGGAGGGATGTTCAGATATCGTAAGCCCACAAGCCCCCTAGTGGTAACAGTGAGAGTAATAGTCAATACATTCCAGGTTTAGGTATAACAGCATGCATAGATATTCCTATTAACCCAGACACCAGATAAGGAACAGTTGCATAGCAAACAAAACACATGCATATATATGGGATCACAGTGATAATAAGAGCAGCTTGCAGGTACGTTGATGGCACCATGCCAACAATGTTGGAATAATTCAATATGGCACATGCATGGGAACCATTAAAATATTTATCAAACAATTGGAAATTATGAGAGTCAGTACATATCAGTTGGGGTGGGTATGTTGATTACTGTTGGAGATAAGGTGTGAGGGGAGAAAGATGTCAATTAACAAGTAATATATTCCTGTACTCCACATTAGTTTCCTTAGTCAGTGCTATCTGTACCTTACAAGTCTTACTACACTACCCTATAGACTTATATTGGACACTGATATGGCTGCCAACATCATTACAAATGAGCCGGTTTTACCTGCAGTATACACCTCATACCTAATATACCTGTGGAGGGAATGTTTGTTAACACCGACTAACTGTTTGTACACATACACCCGGATTCCGGGTTGATGTTTTGCACTATGCTATCCAACTCTTTCTGCACAGACTCTAGCCATGTGTTGACCACATGCTGGTGTGCCTGGACATGTCTAGAATATTGCCCACTTCCACCTTTCATGACCTGACACACACATATACATGATTTCCTACACAGTTATATTATGTAGCACAGTGTGGGCAATGGTGACCAGTGATACAACAACACTCACAATCCCCTACAATACCAGGGTGGACGGTACAAGTACATGTTATATCGGTCTGTATTTCTCAGCACAGTGTTCATATCCAACATACCTGTGGGAGCAATGTTTGTTAGCATTACCTGACTGTTGTCACACAAGGTTCCAGATTACGCATTAGTTTTATGCACATACATCTCACTCTGTTACTGTACACACTCTGGTCACAGCTTGACAACATGGGAGTGTAGATAGGACATACTTGAAATATTACTCTCCTAACAGTTTTGGGGGTTGCTACAGTGACAGGTTTGTTCTCATGATGGTTGACAATCACTTGTATTCCCTGTTTGCTGGCTACACATCTTGGATCATCCCACAGACTTATCAGGGGGACAGGCAGCAGATATGGGCACATATACTGGACATTCTGGCCTCATGTGTACAGTTGTGGGGTATGAATCTGTATGCAGTCTAATTCCACTCCCAGGATTCAGATCATGGCTGTGTCTGCTACAACGTAAACACTGTCCATCACAGTTGTGTCTGCTATATTGATATTGCTGTATATCTCCAATCTGCTTTCTGTCTTATTAATCCCTTGTGCTCATGCATTCTGACCTTGTATAACAACACTCTTAAACAGGATTCCTAGACAGTTATATGTTTTTGGACACTGTGGGTGACAGTGATGTGTAATACCTCATTATTCAGAGCAACTGCATATCATTCTTGTATTTCTGGGCACAGTGTTGGTATCTGACAGACCTGTGGGAGGAATATTTATTAGCACTACCTGAATGTTCCCACACACAGTACCAGGTTCCACATTACTATTATCCACATACATCTCACTCTGTCACTGTACACACTCTGACCACAGCTTAACAAGTTGAGGTGTAAATGGGACATACGTGTCTTCTTAGTCACATAAGATACTGGGGAGTTGTTAGTGTGCCAGGCTTGTTGTCATAGATGTGTGTCAATCAGTTGTATTTCCTGTTTGCTGCCTATACGTCTGGGATCATCCATCTGATTTCCCAGGGGGACAGGTTGATAGGCAATAGATATGGGCCACTTTAATAGACATTCTGGACATATCTGTACAGTTGTGGGGCATGATTCTGTATGCAGGCTACTACCACTGGCAGGATTTGAATCATGGCTGTGTGTGCTAAAAAAAACAGCAGTTCACATCTCAGTTGCATGCGCAATTCACTTTTTGTTGTCTGCATTTTTCCTGTTTACTGTCCATGTGTCTCTCATTTGTACTAAATGGCCTCTGGGGATTATACCTGTCATATGCAGGCATTCCTACACATTCAATTTATGGTGCATGGTGTTGGTAACAGTGACTAATACTACAGTACTATTACATGATTGCAAATCTACATTACCATATGATACCAGAATATACACATGCAGTCCAGCAGTTAGAGTTGTTTTGTCAGGATATTACACTTTTATTGCCATACAAACAATGCCATATTCTCTAGTGTATGCAGTACTTGCCTTGACAATACAAGTTTTATACTAGCAATTAATTTACTACTACTTTTATTTTTATTTCCTATGACAGTAAAAGCATGAGTATTACTGACCTGCCTCGAGTCTCAACAGCGCCTGGTGGCAGATGTGGGCCTTTTGGTTCGCAGCTTGCTCTGTTGCAGCTGTGGGGGACATAAGAGGAATATTTAGCCATACCTATTCATGATATACCTGAGCTGGCATTTATTACACACATACTGGGGTGATATTTACACATGTCTGGTACATCACCTGATGCTCTAGCCTCCGCCTTATATTGGGAGCCCTGGTACTGGCCCTGCAGCAGTGTCTGTGCATGGAATTTAACTAGGAGTCCTTGCCATGATCCTGGACTCCTAGATGCACCAGCGCTGCACCCAGAAGCCACTCCTTCTCCCTTTACTGCTATAGTGTCTGAAAGAGGAAGCTGCAACCAGTTATGAGATGTATTCCCGCCTCTTGGGTTTAAGTAGGGCTGATTTCCCGCACTTTTATGAGATTGGCCGGTTTTGAAAAGGCTAAGCTATGGGCAAACCTGCTTACCTAAGGTTGGCATTGTTTAAAGGAGTATACCACTGGGCAGAAAGAGGTAGCTGGTCTACACATTGCTCACACCTCCTACGCTGGCTTGTGCAATGCTTAGCATTGCTTACAATAGAACTTCATTATAATTACTTTTTGGCATTGTGTTATTATTCATTACACCTTATATGTATGCCTGGTATCCCTGATTGGTGTGTACATACACTCTGTGGGGTCCTTGTGTTTTATTGAGGACTTCACCATTCTATTACAATTAAAATTCACTTCTGGGCTTACTGCTGTACTCCAGTTCACATATTTATGCTATGTAGAGGGTTATGGCACATATGACTGTATACTGATGCATTTCACAAGTTCAGTCTGGTTATACTATGGTGGGGAGATGTTTGCTACTACCTCTTTTTTTTAATCTGTGATGGCTTGGTGGATAACTACTAGGGCTTTGGTGTATAAGGTCCTGGGTTTAGGACCTGAATGGCTGTTTATTTTGTTGATGGGCAGAACAAGGGCCGTTGGATACAGAGCGATTAAGGCACTTTTGAGCAGTTGTAAGCGGGTTTGCGTGATGGTAAGCACTGCTAACCTGCCTTTACATCAACTTACAGAGAGTTAGCTTTAGAATTGCTTAGCCAGTGTAGGAATTGCTTACTGCTGTGCAAACTAATGCTTAATTATGCTTACTACTGCTTATTTGTGCTTAGACCTGCTTACTAGTGCCTTATTCATTATGATACTGCCACCTCACATATGCATTTACTGCAGTACTCCAGTTCATAAATATACGTTATTTAGTGGGTTATGCAACAAAAATATTGGTCATAACGTGCTTTGCCATGTAAAATTGAATGTACTGCAGTGGGATGGGAACCGGCAATGCCTGCTCGTTAGGTGAATGTTCTGCCCACTACGCTATTGCTGTGTTGCTTCATTTGCATATATCTTCCTTGTTATCCTCTTCAGTCTTTTAAGCTGCTTTAAATGCAGCTAAGCAATGGGTACACTGGCGCACCTATGGTTAGCTTCATTCGGATTTTTTAAAACAAAATTTAGGGTTTCCTCATTTTATTACTACATTCTGTTGCTGTTATACACAAGGGGGACTGTTGGTGGGGAAATGCGGACACCTGTGAGCGGTCTCGCTCATTGTATACCCCTTTCTACTGTTCGACATTGCAAGGCATGTTTATTCTGCTCTCAGACACGCACCCTGCACTCTTACACACTCAGTGTAAGCCTAGGAGCTCGGGCAGCGCGCCTTATTAATATACATGGCGCGCTGCCGTCCTGCTCCTAAACGGTCGCTTCCTTGCAGGACTAAGCTAGTCCTGCATGGAAGTTTAGTAAATCCGGGGGACAGTCTAAACTTTAAGCTGGCACTGTGTTACAGATTTTCATCTTTATTTACAGTACAAACAAGAGACAATACTAATTCCAGTCGTTCCATATATAGTATTAATAAATAAATCTAACTCAGCTCTCAGAATATACAGATTTTACTGAATAAAATCAGTAGATTTATCACATCATGTAACAGTTTTAAAAGTGACCACAAAATAATAGCAAAAGCAAACCAACTACCAAGTTATGTTGAAATTAGGACACAAGTCTTCAAGGCTATCAAACACAGTCACTTTACACCATGTATGAGTGAGCTCGCATTATCGACTTCAAACATCATCCTCAGATTCAGTGATGTTTTTCAAATTAAACTAAATTATTTCTGACACTCAACTTCATGTGGTACCTAGAACTTTCTGCCTTTGGTCCAAACTTTAAAACTCACCTCCAGTTGAAATTGGCTTTATTTTCTATATTGTCTTTTTATCTTGCCTTTAGACAATGAAAAGGTTTAATGCATGTGCTGCAATAGGGTAAAAAAGGTAGATTGCATGTGATGTAATATATTCATTTAATGCCTCTAACAGGGTGTTCTCATATCTATTAAATGTGACAATACTACACAGAATCTCATAATTGCTGCAATCCCTTGAGGGTAAAAATGTGATGAACACCATCATCATTTCTATTTTCTTTTAAAGTTTTGCATCAGTTTTAGGGAGATGGGCTTTATTGCACAATATTTTGAAGAGTTTGAGATGAAACTTTTGATTATATTATTTTGCTACAAAATCCTGACTGCTGTATTTGGCTAACTAAGAAATTAGTGATAAAGGGCTCTGTGGTCCTGCAAACTCATCACTTCAATATGTTTTGAGCTTTAATTGAATATAAGATTATATTTTTTCCAGGCATTGCAGTAACCTTGACTTGGCCCACTGATTTCTTCTGCAGTTTTGGTGGCAGACCTTCCAGGACCAATGACTTGTTTCTTTATTTCTTTTAACATTTGATCACTTTGATTGTATAGAACTCATCCCACACCCACATACACACACACACACACACACACACACACACACACACACACACACACACACACACACACACACACACACACACACACACACACACACACACACACACACACACACACACACGATTCAAAAGAACTGATTACTATGTTAGATTGTCAATAGTTTGCAAAATGGTTTGTGAAATAGCAGATAGAACAAAAATTTAAAAAGTTATAAATTAAATATATACTATTGTCTCATGAACCATATTCACCATCTGATTTGGACCTCCTGCTGTTTAGGATTGACCAGCTATGGTTTGTGATCCATATAAGCTTAGGTAAGAAAATTGCAGTCATGCATTTAGCAAACTAGTCACAGGGTCATCTCTATTCTGTTGTCAATCTCATTTGCTGAAAAGACTGAAAATTATTTTGTCTCCAGCATTTTATGGATGATGCACTTCCCTCCCATTCCAATACCCCCCTCAAGTGTCCCCTGTAAATAAGGAAATGGATTGGTGGTTAAGACTTAAGATATTCAGTAGTGCTTCTTCATGCTTTACTCCATCTACTTCTTGATTATTTCAGAAGATGATTTGTGCTCTCTATAGACTGTCAGAAAAGCACCTATTCTTTGTAATTTTATCAGCCATTTGTTTCATAGCTGGACTGGCTTTGCAAACAACCATTGTTAATCTGTCTGTTTCTCTGTTATGCTGCACTATTTTATGGTAAACAAATATAAATAAATAAGTAAGTAAACACTTAAATAAATACAAAAATAAATAAACAAATGAATAAATAAATGCCACTGTCACCACACAGAGAAAAATGCCGGGGTATCACTGTATATTCTCCTAACTTTATTTACAAAATGCAAGGCTTTTGTCTTCTGATTCTTCTTTCTTATTGACTATTTTCTTCTTTATAACTACTCCAGATTGCTACTTCTTTACCACTAGAACTCTGCCACTAATTCCGGATATTCCCATACCTCAATATTTCCATAACTTTGATCACACGTCTCACTTAAGTATGAACAAGTTCCACAAATAATGTAATTTCATTAACAAAAACCATCATTTTGGATAGCATTACAATGCACTGCTCATGCATTTAGCCAGCACATTCCCATTTCCCTCCTCACTGTAGCCTTACTTTCTCAAGTCTGACATGGTAGGCTGGCCTCACTCAAAGGATCGTCATCACTTATGTCTTCTTTTCATCCCTTTCTGTTCTTTTAATGAAATAACACCACTTGGTAAGGCCATTGATGTCAAACTATTTAAAAGCCTGTTCTTACACCCAAATGCAAATGGTCCCCTGCTTATCAAACTTTGTTCCATCAGGTGTTCACTACAGGTGAAGTCGTAAACATTACCACTTCATACTCCATCTCATTCCCTTCCATCAGATATTCACTACAGGTGAAGTCATAAACATTACCACTTCATACTCCATCTCATTCCCTTCCATCAGTTATTCACTACAGGTGAAGTGGTAAACATTACCACTTCATACTCCATCTCATTCCCTTCCATCAGGTATTCACTACAGGTAAAGTTGTAAACATTACCACTTCATACTCCATCTCATTCCCTTCCATCAGGTATTCTCTACAGGTGAAGTCGTAAACATTACCACTTCATACTCCATCTCATTCCCTTCCATCAGATATTCACTACAGGTGAAGTCATAAACATTACCACTTCATACGCCATCTCATTCCCTGACTGTGCCTACTGTATGGAATTTGCATATTTCCCAGTGCCTAAGTGTGTTTTCCTTTTCTCATATTCAATGGCAAAGCAAGAGATACATTGGTAATCCACAAAATTGCCTTTTGATGTGACTGGAGTGCATGCATGTGCACTCATTCTGCAATTTTGCTGGATTAGGGTCCAACTTTCCTATATTCCTGAATAGAAAAAAGTTGATATCAGAACATAAACAAACACAAACATGCTAGTCGTTCACTGATTACCTTTTATTACACCTCCTTGCCTTTATTACAGCCCCTGAGTCAGGTATTACAATTTCAAAAATGCTCCTCACCATTCAGCTTCCTCCCCAGCAGAAACCCACAGATATAATTTTTGCAGTTTACAGCATTTTTTCTACATTGGATGTTTGAGAAAGACTTTCTGGCTTTCAGCTCTTCCCACTTGACAGCTTTGTCCAATGCATGCCTTTCCAGTTTTATAGCATGTAGCATTTCCTCTAAGGTCCTGACATGATTTTATTCTTCCACCTTTATGTTACATCCCAGAGATTAGTGCCATTTTAAAGGGTCAGAGACCGTGTCATCCTCTGTCTGTCAGACCTACTAAACTGAGTAAGAAGAGTAATACTGTTTTTTGTCTGTGCAGTTTTCAGAGGAGATGGTTTGAGAAATGTTCCTAGTTCGAGGTCTTACTATGAGTTTTTCATTCATAAATGGCTTGTGTGAATCAGGGATTGTGTTATTAGAGAACTCCAAATGTCTATTGCGTTATTAGAGAACTCCAAATGCCTAAAACCAATGTGTTGTTGTCAAGTAGAATAGGGAGTAAGTGAGTGAGTAAGAAGATGTGTGAGTGGGTAAGTGAGTGAGTACATGAGTGAGTTAGTGAGTGAATGTATAAGTGAATGAGTGAGTGTCTTTTTTGCTCAGATGACAGAGGTGACTAGGTATTTCAAACCTGTGCTCTCTGTGGTGAGATATATATTGTCAGTTGAGTGTACGTATTTTCTGGAGGTGAATGCAAGTCTGAAAGTGTGACTATGATGTCAGCAAGGTGGTTAGCAGGGTGTATGTGTCATTCTTTGAAGTCAGAGAGGTACCATGCCTTTTATTCAATAACAGTTGTGTCAGTGGAAAATATATACCTCAGAGGTATGTAGAGGTAATAAAATAATTATGTGTAAGTGTATTTCATAGATTCATAGGTAGGTACTAGGCTATTGGCCCTAGGGCCTATATAAGCCTAGCCAAATGGTACCCTGGCTTTTGCCACCCAAGAACATTATTTTTCTGTCCCCCTGTGAAGCAGAGCTGCAGAAGTGATCCCCGAGGTTTATTTCCTATTTCTCATCCAATCATCAAGATTTTTCTTGAAGAGTGCTAATGGGGAGCTTTGTTTGATATAGATAGGTAGTTTGTTCCAGAGTATAGGAAGTCCCTGGGTTAGGAATCTATCCCTCCAGCATGTTCTGTTTATTGTGGTGACAAGGTTTAGGTCCCTAGAGTGTGTAGCTTGGAGGGATTGGGATTTCTTTAAGTGGAGCATGTCCATGGGTTTGACATAGCTGTGTATGTTAGGCAGAGATCGCCTCTGAGTAGGCGATATGCGACAGAGTAAAGCTGGAGTTTTTTTAAATGGTCTGCGTAGGGCATCTGTTTGAGGCCAGTGCTCATCTTTGTGAGGTATTTCTGTGGCCTTTCCAGTTGTTGTAGATGTCTTGTAAGGTACATACCAAAAGGGGCGTTGTACTCTATAATGGGTCTAATGAGTGATGAGTAGAGGGGAACAAAGACCTCTTTTTTCCTGGATGAGAAACCTTTTGTGATGAGGTGTGCCACGTAGAAGGATTTCATGACTACTGTGGTGATGTGATTATCAAAGGAGAGACTACTGTCCACCTGTGTCCCAAGGTCTCTTATCACACTTCCAGTGTTAAGAAGACTACTGCCTATGTGATAGTTCATGGGTACAGAGTTTTTACCAAAAGGGATGACAATGCACTTTTTGGCATTGAGCTTGAGGCCATGGCTTTGACACCAGGTATCTGTCTCAGTGAGGTCCTTTTGTAGGATGTCCACATCATTAGGAGTTTTGATTATGGCTCCTAGTTTGCAGTCATCTATGAACTTTGTTAGCCAAAGACCTTCTGTGTTAGCCTGTACTTCAGAGACGTAGATACCAAACAGTAGAGGACCTAGGACTGAACCCTGTGGTACTCCACTTGTCACTGGTCTGAAGTTGGATTTAGAGTCTGCTACTTTCACAGTTTGGGTTCTGTCAGTGAGCTAATTGGCAACTCATCTTGTGACATAGGGATTTATACCTAGTTTAGTGAGTTTATCTATAATTCCAAAATGGGGGATGGTGTCAAAAGCCTTGGCGAGATCTAGATAGGCTATGTGAACCACCTTACCCTCATCTACGGCTTTGGTGACCACTTCAAAGAAGTCTGTCAGGTTTAGGAGACATGATCTGCCTTTCACAAACCCGAACTGGGTAGGGTCCAGAGTTTGGAGATTACCAATGTCATTGTTTATAAGTACAATGATGATACATTCCATTGCCTTGCAGACCAGGCTCATCAGGCTAATGGGGCGGTAGTTCCCGGGGTCCGTGGTGGCTCCCCCTTTGTGGACTGGGATAACCATTGCTGTGTGCCATTCAGTGGGCACAAAGCCAGAGGTGAGGCTATGACTGAACATGGTACTTAGGTGGGGTGCCCGTTTGTTCTGTAGTTCATGTAGAACGCAGCATGGGATGTTGTCAGGTCCCATGGATGCTGTGTTCTTGGCTTTGGAGCGTGTGTTTTTTACCTGTGCAGCCATGATTACAGGAACTTTTCATTCTTCCAGTATAGAGATGGCTCCTTTAGGGGATGATAGAGGGGTAAAGTTAGCACTGAACCTATCTGCCAGGATGTTGGCAATATCAGTTGGTTCTGTATATTTAGTGCCATTATGCTGTAACTCAGAGCAGATCTGAGTGTTGCCATTGAGATTCTTGCTATAGCTATGAAATGTTTTGTGGTTGTCTTTAGAATCAGTGGCAATTTTGTTTTCGTAACTAGCTTTGGAGGATTTTATGAGGGATCTCAGCTTCTTACTGTGCCTCCAATCATGGGATTTTACTTTTCTTTGCAGCAGTTTCTTTTTTCTGTTGTAGAGTTTGTTTATTGCAGGGGACCACCAGATTGGCTTCCTTTTTTTGGAGGATAGCATCTTGGTTCTGTTAGGGATTGCATGATCCATGCACTCGTGTAAGTGCTTATAAAGTGCAATTGTATATGATTCAGCAGTCGTTCCTCTATGGTCCATCAGCATGGGTGTTGTGAAGTTTGCCACTTCTGTCTTAAGAAGCGTGAAGTTGGGTTTGGAGAAATTTTTTACGGTGGTTTCCCTAATGGGGGGGTGGGAGTGGGATGTGGATGTCTAGGGTGATTTGCTTGTGGCTGGATCTGACCAACGAGTAATTGACCTTTGGTGTGGAACACTGGTTGCCCATGTTGGTAATGACCAGATCTAGGATATTGCTGCCCCTGGTGGGAGTATGGATAAGTTGATCCAAGACATTGGAATTTATGAATTCCATAAAACTTTGAGCACAAGAGTTGGTACATGAGTAGTTTACCCAGTTAATGGTGGGGTAGTTGAAATCGCCCATTATTAGGGTGTTAGGTTGTACCCTAATATTTTCCAGTGTATCAAGAAATGAGGAATGGGAATCCTGGGGCATGGTGGGGGATCTGTAGCAAGCTACAATTTGGATTGCAGTCTTGGCCAGAGTTAGTTGCACTTGGATAATTTGGATGCATTATGCTGAGCAATTAGCCTGTAGGTTTGGATATCCTTAATGAATATGGACATGCCTCTGCCTTTAGTACTTCGGTCCAGGTTAGGTGGCTAAAAGGTGTGGTATGAATTATAGCTTGGTAATGCAGGGATGCTCTCTGGATCCTTGAACCAGGTATCTGTCACTGCACAGATGTCGATGTTCTCCATTTTAAGGAGTACCTTGAGTCAGTGCATTTTGAGGTTTAGACTTCCAGCATTAAGTAGCATTACCCTCACATTTTGCTTGCTTGTAACTGTTATGGTAGTGAATTTGTCATTTGAATCTTGCCTAAAAAAGGTACTATAAGGGTGGCAAGAGCCTTAGCCAGTATCCAGAATCCCAAGGGTGACAGGTGCAGGCCATCTCTGGCAAAGCATCGTGGTTTGTTGATCATGTCATCCCAGGCAGGCAGATACTGGATCCCCTTAGAATGACACCAAAGGCTTAGCCAATTGTTGAAGTCAATCATTTTGTCCTTGTACTGTGGTATCATTCTGGGTGATGGCAGGATGCTACTCAAGGCTAAGGTAATAACTGCCTGGGCTACAAGATCGGACATTTCCTCCATGTCTCTTTTCATGTAGTCCAGGGAGGTACATCTCAGGTCATTCACACCAACATGGACAATGACAGAGTCATATTTGTACTTGTTGTGGAATGACCTGAGTGTGTGCGTTATGTGGCAGATCCTGGCACCTGACAGGCAGCTGACAGTAACTTTCTCCTTGTTTATCCTGGTGAGTGGAACATCAGTGTGCCTAACTATAGAGTCACCTATGACTAGAGTGTTGGGTACGTTGTTATGCCTTATGGGCTGTGGTTGAGTGGCACACTGAGTTTGTGGGCTATGTGTCATTTAGTTGTGTTGGGGAGTGGAGGTTGCTTGCTTTTCTGCTTTGGATTGGTGGTATTAAATTATACCACTATGTGTGTGTATGTATAGCAAGCTGTATTAAAAGAAAAGTGGCTTGACAGGGATCTGTTTGTCTGTTGAGTGTGTAAAGTATCTAGATTCAGTGCAGTTATATCAGCAAAGACAGATTCAGAGAATACATTTTTAAGAGGTGCATTATACATGTACGAATCACATACCTTAGAAGTTAATCAGGTATAAGTAAGTCATACTTCTTCAATGGAAAATATTCTTAAGTGAAACTTTGAATTCAAATTCAAATACAGATTTGTTTACAATAAAATCACCAGACCAAAACTGAGCAAGATAAAACACAGACATAAAACATTAAAGGAGATAAATTATTTTTGTTTACCAAAAGCCATGTCAAACAAATAACCTTTAAAGTAAGCATTGAAAGAGGTCAAACCAGAACAATTCCTAAGCCACAGACATATTTTCCAGAGGTGCGGTATATGAGTGAATGAAATCATCCTGATAGATTCAAGCTGTACCACTGGAACAACCAGCAGCCATAAGGAGGCAGTATCACCTCAGTAGTTTATATGTAAGCAGTGGTCTGCCTCAGTTAAGAGGGACCCAAGCTACATAAGGGTGGAAATGCTATCTCAAAATGATATAGGACCAGACAGAAGCAAGGGGAGCCTCCATTGACAGTGAAAGGTGCTAGTAAGTAACTAAGCCATGCTGGTCTGCACTAGCTGTAGCTGTTAATGTTCACATCAGGAAGCCTGAGGAGAAAGGGTACTTCAATAATCAAGACAAGAATAAAGAAAAGTATGGATGGCAGTGGAGAGGTCATATAAAGGTTTCATGTGTGTAATCCTGGCAAAGTTCGTCAAGGGCAAACTTTAACTACAGTAGACCACTGGTGCTTAAATATCAACTGATTATCAAGTGCAATGCGACAATCACACACCACTGATACAAAATCCTACATATTGCATTCAATAAAGAATAAAAGATGGACATGGAAAACTGGTGGATTTCTTTATTATTTCATGAATAGCAAATACTCCACGTGTGGATGCATTCAACATCACCTGATTAGCAGTACATGAAAAATGAATGGACTACAGATTTTTCACTGACGATTACACATTGGTCCGATATGAAAGGCTAGATAAAGCTGAATATTATCGGTATAACAATAGTCCAGTCAATCCCTCTCCTTTACAGTCTTTCTAATGAGGTCTCAAAAGAGCAGCATAAACACAAAGAAGAGTAATGGATGCAAACTCAAACAGTGCAGTACTTCAAACTCCTGAGGGTATGACTGAGAGGAATTAACAGCCAAACCACCCTGTTTACTACCCATACTTAGTGCATACTTAGGGTGTTGTTATTGATGTGGTAGTTAGCAGGAACATCACTCTTACCGAAAGAGATGATACATTTTTTTGCATTGAGTTTAAGACCATGACTTTGGCACCAATCATTTGTTCGTGTAAGACCCTGATGTAGGATGTTGACATTGTTTGGAGAGTCTATGACCACTCCTAGTTTGCAGTCATCAACAAACTTTGTCAGCCACAGACCTTTAGTTTCAGCTTGTACTTCAGAGAAGTAGATTCCAAAGAGTAGAGGTCCCAGGATTGATCCCTGTGGAGGTGGCTTCCCCTGTTTTGACTATATGGGTTATATCAGTGAGCCAGTTAGTGACCCATCTAACGATATAAAGACTGATACTTAGCTAGGTGAGTTTGTCAATGATACCTGAGTGGGGGATAGTGTCAAAATCTTTGGCTAAGTCTAGGTAGGCTGTGTGCACAGATTTCCCTTCATCCAGGGCCTTGGTGACTGTCTCAAAGAAGTCCACCAGGTTTAACAGGCATGATCTTCCTTTGACAAATCCAAACTGAGTAGGGTCAAGTGTTTGAAGATTACCTATATCTTTGTTGATAAGGCCCGTGATGATTCACTCTCTTACCTGGCAGATAAGGCTAGTCAGGTTAATAGGTCTATAGTTCCTGGGGTCAGTAGAAGCACCACCTTTGTGCAAGTGGATAATAGTGGCCATTTTCCATTCAGCTGGGGCAAAGCCTGAGCTTAGACTATGATTGAAAAGAGTACCCAGTGGTGTTGCTAGTTCTTGTTTGAGCCCATGTAGGATGCAACCTGGGATGTTATCAGGTCCCATAGATGCTGTGTTTTTGGCCTTAAGTTTAATCTGTCCATGGCATACTGCTAAAACCCATAGAGCAAGAACTCTTTACACAAACAATAACAGTGATGGGACACAAGCCCAACAGTCAAGGACAGATTTTCATTATTGCTCTTCTAAGCATATAAAGTTGCTTGAATAACATATATGGGATTGGCATGAATTTCCTGAAAGATATAAAGTCTGAATTTCAAATGGGTTTTGCTGCTTAATGACATCTCACACCGATGGCAAGTTAAAGATCAGTCAGAGGAAGGGCATGCTGGGTTACATAGGTCACATACCACCCAAAAGAGGAAAGGATAGCAGTTTGATGCTGTTGCAATCTCCCTAATAAATACGCACAGTGGTAGAATGTAACTTCAAAGAAGATAGGGATGCAGAAAGCAACCAAATGATTAAGGCTAATTAGAATGGGTGGGACTATGTTATAACAGATCAATGAATGTTTAACTGTGATCAAACAATATCTGGGGTCAGTCACTTTTATCTAAAGACTGCCCCAGTAACCACTCATTGTAGAGAGTTTATTGACTGTATACATATTGGATATCTTATTGTATTCAAACAGAAAAATAAATTATTAGAATAATGGTCATAGTAATGTACTTTAGAATGTTTTATTCAAATCCACACCAGGTATGATAATCCAGATCAGTAAAGGTTTATGTATTATCAAGTGACAGCAGGGTCAGTTACTGACTTTCTGTTCATGAATTACAGCTACATTATTGGCTATATGTACCTCATATGTCTAACTGTGATCAAATAGTTTAATAAACACACTAATAAAAGCCACAGTAATGTACTTCAGCTTGCTACTATTAGATATGTACAATCCAACCCATTACATCCATCATACATGCTAATGTGTAGAAACACACACACACACACGCACACACACGCACACACACGCACACACACACACACACACACACACACACACACACACACACACACACACACACACACACATACACCACATACATGTCCGCCAATGACAAGCATTTAATTATCTCAGATGCCTGATTTACTAATTTGTACATGTTAACTAAGGTAGAGTACTGATCCATATCAACCAGGTACAGCATTTTCTGAGGAGCACCCCCTTGTTAAGTGACTTGATCAAATAAACAAAATAGGCAAATGGTGGCTGAGGGAATCAAACCCTGGACTACAGGTAGCAGCTGTTTAACATCTCTTAGTCCCATGGTCTTAATTCTCTGCATGCAGAAGCTGCCAACTGTACTGCTATCCTTTCTGATCAAATGAATGAATATATAAGAATAAATAATTGCCACAGTACTGTACTTTAGCTTTTTGCTGTCAGATGCATACAGTGCAACTTATTCCAACCACAATGCATGCGCACGCACACACACAGACACACACACACACACACACACACACACACACACACACACACACACAGACACACACACACACACACACACACACACACACACACACACACATTCACATATGCATGCAAACATGCTGACTACATACAATCACTTTACTTGTTTGTTTTATGCAGCTTAGATATCTGATTGTGATGAAATGAACATATACATAAATACAGAGAAGATAGAAAGATAAACAGAAAGATAAACAAATATATACATCAGCAAAATAAGGTAACAAGCAAACAGACAAATAAATAAATGCATGGTGGCCACAAAAGTAAATGCCTACTATACTACAAGCCGGCTGGCACTGGCACCTCTGCACAGAAGGGTGCATTTTTGTACTGTACTTTTAACAGTCCAATGCCATCCACAGTAGGCTACTGTTGTTTTAAAAAACTAACAAAGTTCTTCAGGCAATAATCAACTAAGCCAGCCTGAACCAATGAGAAATTTCTGCTTACTGCTTTCTCTAGCAGTCCTGTAAGCCTCACTGACGTGTTGCTTTTGGTCTGTTTATAAAACAGCCAAGTCAAGTAAGAGAGCTTGTTTTATTTTTTAATAGAAACCAAATGTCTGCACATAGACAACGTTTTGAATCTTGAAATGCAAACATTGACTATCTTTAAGTAAGAAAAAAAACATATATTTTTTTTCACTTTGAGGGGCTGCATCTCAGAAAATAATTCTATTAGTTGGCCATAAATAGATAGCCTTCCTACAAGAGATCTCTGGGTGGTGGAGAGAGTAGTAGTTCTCCAATTCAAGTTTGTCCATACACAAACACAAACATATCCAACTACTGACCTCCATATTGTAAGGATTGTAAAAAATGCAATAGGTTGAAGAGCTGAAAATAGTAACCTATTATATGCAAATGTTGACTAATCAAGATTGCAAGCCCTGTCATCTTAAAAGAGAAGTAAAGTGTCAAAAAAAGCAAGAAATATGTAATTATAAAATGCGGGCTGCATCACGGCAATGTCGGCCAGGAGATGGTCAGACACTGAGATAGGCTCCTCCTCCAAGTCAAAGTTATCACATCTATTAGGAATATCTAATAGGAAGATTAAATCTAGTATATTTCCTTAACTATGGGTTGCAGAGGAAATAAGCTGAATGAACATGAAACCCTAAGTGTCACATGTAAAATGTATCACAGAAAATAAATGCATACTGTAATAAAAGCTGGTTGGCTTAATGCCACTTCATCATTCTATCTATTGAAATTATGCAGAACCACAAGATTCTGGTAACGCATTTCAGAGTCAGTGAAAAAGTCGGTAAACTGGTGACGGCATAGCTCTGTGATGTAAGCCACCACTATCCAGGATCTTCAAAAGTAACTGATTAATTACATGTTGGGTTCTATAAAAAAGCCCAATTAACAAACAGAGACTATATTTCAATAAGGCTGCATTATACAATAGAAGTTTATACCTCATATGACACGGAGCACTCAATAACAGATTAATCCATTGTGATTAAAAACCATGTCTCAACGGATTGCTGAGAGCAACTGCCAGGCTAGATGGATGAAAAAAGCACATCCATGGACAAGAACTTACTTTAATCTTTATGCATAAAAACAATGACAGCACAAATAAAGTTCATTGCCGGAGGCAAGTTAAAATTTGTTCAATACCTCAGGCCTTAATAACTAGGCATTTTAACACTCTTATGCCCTTTAATTAGACATGAAAGAAGCATACAGTGCCAGTTAATAGTTATCCTTAAAGTTCAGAATAGAGAAAGTTTGAAATGTTTTAGAATTAAGTAAACTGAATGGAGGACATATGAGGTACTGAGTGAATTCTCATTTGTATAATTATACAATGAGGACTAATTAAAGATCTTGAAATTGCATATGCTTGAGCAAGACACACAAGATTTTCATAAAGTGCTACCTTAAATATAAATTATTATAAAATCTGGCATATAGTGGAAAAATAGCACAGCAATATGTGAGGAAAAGTCCTGCATATTTGTAAAATATGGTTCACCAAAGCACCAAATAGATGTAACTAAATAATGACTAAGAAATGTGAAATTCTAAGATAAGAAAAGATGTAAAAGATTTAAGCTGACTTGATCTAACAGAGCAACAATAGAAGAAAATAAGAAGTGGCATCATCTATGTACTGAAAAATCAGAAACACAGGCAGAAGCTGATGAGGTTCCATTTATGAGTCTAGGTTTGAACAGTACTGATTAGTTGGGACAAATGCTAACTAAGAGCTGAATTACATGTGGCTGCCATATAAAACAATTTATTTTCAAGGTAAGGTCCTACCTAGGCCTTATAAAATAATTAGGATGTCCATAATTTGAGGCAAATATGCACAATGTAAGGTAATTAAAGTGGGTTTTCACATTTCTCATGCATCTATGTTTTACAGTTCATTTTATTTCTGGGTATAGTCCTGATGTTAAAGCTATAAGTGGTTTGAAAACAAAATGAAGATTATGACATGGTTTTGATGCTTTAGTTTCATTATTTTTCTTCTAACCCCTCCCACAAAATGATGTCAACTTAGGCATTAGCGATGATTTTCATACACAAACAAAGCATAGTGGGTAATCAAAAACTCTGTACTTCTTTTGAGGACTAGATACTTGCATTATCTTTTCACTAATAAATCATTGCCTGTGGTAATTTTCAGTATAAGTTGTCCCACCTGTGAAATATAGTTGCCAGCCTTTTTTTACTAGGCTATAAGACTCTCCTTTTGCTACATTTAGAATGGGAAGATAGTAACATTCGATAATTTATGTAGTAAAGAATTGTGGGTTCAGTTTTTTATGATGTCATTTCAGGAGTTTTCAGCTTCAAGAAATTTTCCAGTAAAATATGTTTTATAATGTTTGCCATGGAATGTGTCACAATTCACTTTAATTTAGCACAACTTCTTTTACATAACAAGTACAGAAAATAGATAAGTATGTATTGGGGATCAGATTTGTGGCATACCTGAAATATCATGTTCTACATAATTAGGGAGCATGGTTCATTGTTCATTAATAGTGGCACCACCAAAATTGCATTCCCCTATGTATAATATATATATCTATCTCTCTATTGAGATATATATATATATATATATATATATATATATATATATATATATATATATATATATATATATATATAAAATAGATGTGTGTGTGTGTGTGTGTGTGTGTGTGTGTGTGTGTGTGTGTGTGAACTGATTGTAGGTAACCTATGGAAACGATTTAAACAACCACCATCTTTCCAAGGAAAATACATTGAATGCTGGAGATTTTGAAAAACAAAACGACTCACTTTTTTCTTCTTTTTTGCAGGGCAACAACCACCCTTTGCACACATTACACCCCGTTAAATTAAATATCTTAACTCTGATATCGCACAATACCAGGAAATGGTAAAACTACCTTACCCTTTTATTCTAGAAGGAGCCATGCATACAAGTGGACACACACACACACACACACACACACACACACACACACACACACACACACACACACACACACACACACACACACACACACACACACACACACACACACACACACACACACACACACATGATTTAGCATCAGTTGTTCAACTAACACAAATGTTGACATCCTGAAGGTAAACTTTCTACACTGAAAATGGAAATGCCAACGTCCTGGTATGCATGAGCTGAGGGTGCTTCTTGGTGTGTGTGCAAATATTACTTCAAACAACATCCCTCCATGTGGTAGGCTGTGCCCTCCACAGCCCTGATAATTATATATACTAACTCCAAGAAAGCACAATCCCCAGAGAAAGGGATTATTCCCCTACCTAGGAATTGTCAGTCTTGCAATCTTGTGACTATCTGTATAATCAACAACCCAAGGCTGATTAAACAGATAACCAAAACAACCAATGTTGGAAGTGCTGGCCATGCTAAACACCACTTATACAAAAAAAGAAAAAAATGAAACAGGCGATTGACACAGTAAAGAAAGTTAAAACTTTAATTTAGTAACGTTAAATATTTATCACTTTCATTGGAAAATAACAGACTTCATCAGAATGTTTTATATCTTCAGATTCCATTAGTTAAATATCAAGCACATCATGACATGTGACCAATGTGCAAAAACTGTTAAATAACCTAAGACTTTATTTTTCTAAATCCTAATAAACCCTAATTATTTAAAATGAGGAACAAGTATGTAAATCAACACACAAGTCAAAGCATATATTACATGAATATTATAAAATCAAAACCATTCATTCATAATACAAACACCTGTTTCTATATCTTAAAAGCTCTTCTTTTCAGAAGACATGGGATATTAATCACATTGTTTAGTAAAATAAAAAACACAAAACATAGAAGTAAACCTCAAAATTAGCTTCTGGGACTTGGCACTGTTCCCAATATACTTCTGTTTACTTGCTAGTTCCCAGATAGTTTCTAACTGAGACCATATTCCAAATTAAAACATATTTACTTTTGTTTTTTCCAGTAGCTCTAGGGGCAAAAAGAAAACACAAAGCACCAATGCCACTGATTGGTTTCTGAAATTCTCCTCCTCATTACTCCTTGGATCTGTCTGCTCCATTCACCCTTCGGGCTCACTCCACTCCCATAACCTGTCCCCACATCTCACCTGCCCCCACATATCTATCCTTTTAGCCACATGACCAATCCCATCCCTAAATTACCCTATCACAAGCAAACCCCACCCTTAATCACCTGTCCTATCTCATACTTCCTTCTCTAATCTAACAACCTCTCCTCTCCACCAATCTTATCCCACCTCTAACTGCTAACTATGTTTGCTTTTACCAACTCCTCCCATTGTTCCAATACACAGCCATACTCAATGCACAACCTCTAAACAAGAAATGCTAATCAAACCCTCACTAGCTTTAATCATCATATGCCTCCCCTACTCCTCACCTACGTTCATTATCTAACCCCTCTTACTTACATTTGTCACTTGCCCCCTTACATACAGCCTCCACTTTCTTCAGATTTGAATCAGTCCTCTCTCCCCTTATATCTCCTCACCTCTTCTATCCTAATGACACTTACTTATTTAACAGAAAACGTATACCTACCATATCTAAAACTGTGTCCATCCTTCACACCCCAAACCAACATTGCATCTCCACCCTTAATCCCACCTCCAAATTCTCTAAACTTCTTTCTTCCCTCCTATTCCGACTGACCTCTATCCTCCTTTCTGGTGACATTCACCCAAACCCTGGTCTCTCACTCAACCAGAATACTAACATACCCTCTCCATCCTCCTCCTCCTCTCTGCACAAGTCTCTCCTATTCACTACAATAAATGCCCAAAGCGTATGCAACAAAGTTACTAACCTTCATGCCTGGCTCACCCACAACAAACCAGACATTTTAGCTATCTCAGAAACATGGCTAAAATCTCACATTAAGGATACAGAAATTACTCCGCCCAATTTTAGAATTATAAGAAATGACAGAATCAAAAAGAAAGCTGGTGGAGTCACCCTAGTTTATTCATCCACCCTAATGGTTACTTCCTATACAAAGCCCATACCCCAATTTTCTACAGCTGGACTAACCCTGGCCCTCCTAAAGATAAATAACAACAAAATGATATGTATAGTTGTCCTTTGTATCCCCCCCAGGAAACAATATCCCCATTCTTGAAGATATTCTCTTCTGGATCTCAACTAACATACAAAATGAGACTATACTCCTTGGTGACACTAATATTAACTGGTCTTCTGTAAACTCTCCCACAGCCTCACAAAATATAAATCAATATAAATGTATCCAGCTAATCAATTCTCCAACTAGACCTGCTAAAGACACTATTTCAAGAACTATTCTAGATTGGATACTAGTTTCCCACCCCCATAGTATTTCTGATAGAGGTACCATACCTGTCCCACTTAGTGACCATCTCCCTGCCTTTGCATGATGTACACCTCTTTCTCTCCAGTCACACCATAACTATATCACAGCCTGTTCCCTCAAAACTTTCAGTGCTCAAACCTTCTCTAACGCCTCAAAACATAACAACTGGAACCCTTTAAAAACCCTCTCTCTTGACAACGCTGTCTCCTACTTCAACTCTGAATTACGTAACCTGCTCATCAGCTTTGCCCCCTTAGGTCTAAATGGGTCAAAGTCAAAACTGCCCTATGGTTAACCAAAGAGACAGTCTCCCTCATGCATCTCCGCAATAAATCATGGAAACTATACCAAAAACATAAGACTCCCAATAACTTGGTGGACTACAGACAACTCCGAAACAGAGTAAAAAAACAAATTGCCATGGACCAAAAAAAACTATTACACAAAATTACAAAATAATAATATGTCAAACCCTAAAAAGTTCTAGAGTAGTATCTATAACCTGCTTTATCCCGGTAAAAAAAGACAATCCTTGCCCTGACCCTACTTCTTCTGATCTCTCCTTAGCTACACAATTTAACTAATTCTTTATTGACTCAATATCCAAACCTACCACAACCTTCCCTAATAATATTTCAGGCAAATCCCCTCCCCCATCAATCCCAACCCATACTACTTCTAACACTACTCAGCAACCCCCTTTCTTATTCAAACCTATTCCTACTGCTACCATAAAAAAACTCCTTCAAAAATTAAAACTATGCTCAAATGCCCCAGATGAGCTTCCCTCTAATTTCCTTAAACTAGCTGCCAATGGCATAGCTCTACCTATCTCCATCCTAATAAACAGTTCCATTCAGGAAGCTTATGTACCCCGCCTCTGGAAAACAGCCTTCATTATTCCTTTCCACAAGGGAGGCAACAATATAGAAATCTCTAATTTCTGTCCAATAGCCATCCTATCCCCATCTCTAAAATTCTTCAAAAATGTATCCACCTACAACTCCTACCCTTTCTATTAGACAATCAACTACTTACCCCAACACAACATGACTTCAGACCTGGGGATAGCACAACTACAGCCCTCCTTTCCTTCCTTGAAACCATCAACCACGCTCGTGACTCCAACAACATTGTATCAAACCTCCTCCTAGATTTATCCAAAGCCCTTGATACAGTTTCACATAAACTTCTCCTATCCAAGCTATCCTATCTGAATCTTTCCTCATCCTCCATCAATTGGTTTTCCAGCTACCTTGAAAACCACCAGCAAACAGTCAAATGGAAAAGTTCCACCTCTTCCTTCCTTCATACTGTCACAGGTGTCCCACAAGGCTCTTTACTTGGCCCATTATTGTTCAACATCTTCAATAACAACTTCCATCACTGCATCCCTAACGCTAAATTGGTCCCATACACTGACGATTCCACAATTATCTGTTCTGCCAAAACCCTTCCTCCACTCATGAAGCTAACTCAAGAAGCATTCTCCTGCACCAAGTCCCAGATGCTTAATAATTACCTTGCTCTCAACTCTTCAAAAACTAAGATCATGTTATTTACCCCTTCTAAATCTTCCAAAATCGATAAGAAATCTTTATCAATAATGAGCCAAAACTCAACCCCACTTGAAATAGTTCCCCACTCTAAACTTCTAGGATTACTCATTGATGACCAATTAAAATTTGATATCCACCTACAAACTAATATTAGGAAAACTCATCAAAAACTGGGTATGCTTTATCGCCACAATCGTTATCTTACCCCTTCGACCAAACATACCCTGTCTATTACCTATCTCCTTCCCTCCCTTCTGTATGAAGCCCCTCTCCTTACCAGTCTTCAATCCTCCCTAAAGTCCAAACTAGCTTCCTGCTATAATAAAATCACTAAGTTTGCTACCGGATCCAAATACTCCTCCCACCATTGCATAGCTCTTCAGTCCTTGAACTGGTTGAAACTCCCAAACTATCTTTCCTATATACAACTCTCCACTGCCCATAAACTCATCTTCCATCCTTCAAATAATCCCTCACTCTCCTCCACCCTCCAAATACACCAGCCCAGCAGGCTACTACGTCCAGCAACCAGAACATCCTGGAAGTGCACAAGCCCACACAAACTCCAAGGACACTTCTATTATCTTTCTCACTAGCACGACTATGGAATTCCCTTCCCCCACACATTCGTACCACCCATAATCTGTCCTCCTTTAAGAACCTTCTCCACTCTCACCTCTCTTCCCACTGGGAATGCTCCTGTTCCCATACCATATGACACACATTCTCTATTATTTCCCTATTTCTGCCCTATGAACTATACTCCAGTTTGTGTTTCCATTATCAACTACTGTTATTATTTGCCTATGACCTAAGAATACTCCATAACAACATTCATCTCAAAGTTTTCCTCATCCACTTTGCTGTTGCCTTGTTTTGCATTATCATAAATGTATACATTTCAAACCTTTTGACTCTTTATCATTACATCATTTTAGAATTGTCTTATTGTTGGTTTTTATTGTAAACTGCATATTGACTTTCTGTTGATTGATATTGTACAACTGCATTTGAATATGCTGTGATTTTTATTGACAACTGTATTTGTAGCTTTTCTTCTTGGGCTTCCATTGAAAATGGGCTCATTTTAGGCCCAATGGACTTTCCCGTTAAACAAACTGCAAATAAATAAATAAATAAAATAAAAATAGTCACACAGAAATGTAAGCTGCCAAAATGTTCCTGACACCACAACTTCCTACATTCTAAAATATTTCCCAATTTCCTGAAAAAAGTCAGTTAGGATCTTCTCTAAAACCCAAAACAGAATTTTTTTAAATTAACACACAGTTTAACTGTGGCACACTGAGGCATTTTACCACTAATGGCATATTCATGTTTGTATATGTGATTTCTCAATGAGCATTTTGTCTTACCTACATAAAATGCTCGACATGATGAGCAAATCACAAGATATACAATAGCCCTCATCCCACAGTTAGCCCTAGGCAATTTATGATGAAATACATTTTTGTTACTAATGAGAAGTGTATCTTTATCACAAATCAAATTGCACTGGCTATAAGAATTACATTTCCTTGTACCTCCAGCGTGGCATTTTTCTTTGTAAGTATGTTCTAGTACCACTTTAATATTTTTGGCCTGCTAAAGGTTTATCAGGAAAATGATCCTACAACATATCTGATGTTTTCAAAATGTGTAAGGATTTCCCATTGCTAGTTTATCATGTCCCTCACCCACCACTCTCCAGAAGTGCGACAGGACACCAAAATCTCTGCACTGTCTACAATTTTGAATATGCCCTTTTTTCTTGTACACTTGTACAAGAATATTTATTTTCCAGTCCTCTGGAATATATTTTGCTCTGTCTACTGCAAAGAATACTCTCAACAGCCATTTACACAACTTCTTGATCACATCTGCTGTGACTTCGTCAGAGCTTTCTAATTCCAGGAGATTAATTTTCTTAAATGCAGTTCATACTTTTTCTAGAGTGGGTTCTTCCTCTTTCACTGTAGGCTATGGATGGGGCAGCACCACTTCAGCAATATTTTCTTCACGTGGAAGCTTCTTAAAGTATTGTTTACATGCCTTAATACTTTCCACCTCAGGTCAATTTAAAACTAGACTCAAACAACATTTGTCACTTAACTGACTATGTCAATGTATCAAGCCTGGCTAACTCTCTCTAGAATGTGTAAAAATCTGTTAACCAGTTTACTGTGTAATTTAATTTAATCCTGATTTACGCTCAGGATTAACTCTAACCTGTGGAACTTGTTTAACTTGCTTACTTATGTAATCTCTGTAAATAGTCTGTTTGTAATATGCAATGCTGGTATTATGTAATGCTGTATCTGCTTACCCTTGGAGCTTTTCTCCCCGAGCCTCCGCTGAAAATGGACATGCATCCAGTTGGACTATCCCGGTCAACAAATGTGAAATAAAAAATAAATAAATAAATGTCCCTTGCACTGGCTGAGGCATCTGTTTTGAGTGGTGCTTCATGACTATCTTCTTTATCTTTCTATTTGCCTTGAAACCTGATCTGCTTTGTGCAATCAGCTGAGATAATTTCTAGAAGAAGGTAGGGTCTCAGCCTCTTTGATAGTCAACCAGTATTCCTTCTTAGCCTGATTCATCTTTTCTATCTCCAATATATTTCTGCATGCATTCTTCATTTTGTTAACTTCCTGGACTTTTCAATTCTACCAATAGCTTTCCTTCTACTTTATTTCCATACCTGTCTCAGCTGCATATCTACTCTATTGTCTTCACATATGCTATCTAGAGACACGGCCATTCTTCTTTAGCTCCACCTATTTTCCTGTTTTACTTAAAGTACTAAAGACTTGTGTTTTCTTGAATTCCTGTGCTTTCTCTCCAGTCAACTTCCAGCCCTTTAGCTTAATTTATGTTGGCCTTAGCACTTTCTCTGACCACTTCTTACCGTTGACTGTGGCCACCAGTGTCTTATGCTGTGGGCCAACCTTTTCACTGAGGATGACTTTGCAGTCTCTGATTTGACAGTATTGCCCTTACTTTACTATGTGGAAATTTACCTGAGTTAAATGTTGACCACTCTTGAGTGTCATCTTACGGCTGTCTCTCTTGGTGAACCATTGAGCCATTAACCAGTCAGGGCATTAGATTAGACTGTCCTTTATTATACCTGTTGCCCCACCCCTGTTGGTCCAGGAATTCCTCATATACTGTTCTGTCTGTCTGTCCCGATATGAGCAATCACATCACCCATTATCAAGACCTATACATTTTGTCTTCCTTTATTGTGGGGTCCTGGAAATGCTTTCTGAATAGCATCTTTTCCTTGTCATCACAGCCCTACCAAGGGGTATAAGCTGAGATCAGGAAGGCTGCCCTTTCTTTATACTGGAATCTGGTTGCCACATGTCTGTTAATGATTCTGATGATGTTCCTCACTGTCTCAAGAATGCTGTCCCTCTCTCTCTCTCTATCTGTCTCTCTGTCTCTCTCTCTCTCTCTCTCTCTCTCTCACTCTCTCTCTCTCTCTGTCTTTCTATCCCTCTCTCTCTCTCTCTGTCTCTCTCTCTCTCTCTCTGTCTCTCTCTCTCTCTCTCTCTGTCTCTCTATCCCTCTCACTCTCTCTCTCTCTCTCTCTCTCTGTCTCTCTCTCTCTCTCTGTCTCTCTCTCTCTCTCTCTGTCTCTCTCTGTCTCTCTCTCTCTGTCTCTCTATCCCTCTCACTCTCTCTCTCTGTCTCTCTCTCTCTCTCTCTGTCTCTCTCTCTCTCTGTCTCTCTATCCCTCTATCTCTCTCTCTGTCTCTCTCTCTCTGTCTCTCTCTCACTCTCTCTGTCTCTGTCTCTCTCTGTCTCTCTCTCTCTCTCTCTCTCTCTGTCTCTCTCTCTCTCTCTCTCTGTCTCTCTCTCTCTCTCTCTCTCTCTCTCTCTCTCTCTCTGTCTCTCTCTCTCTCTCTGTCTCTCTCTCTCTCTGTCTCTATCTCTCACTCTCTCTGTCTCTCTCTCTCTCTCTCTCTGTCTCTCTCTCTGTCTCTCTCTCTCTCTCTCTCTCTCTCTCTCTCTCTCTCTCTCTCTCTGTCTCTCTCTCTCTCTCTCTGTCTCTCTCTCTCTCTGTCTCTATCTCTCACTCTCTCTGTCTCTCCCTCTCTCTCTCTCTCTCTCTCTCTGTCTCTCTCTCTCTGTCTTTCCCTCTCTTCTTCTCTTTGTCCCTCTCTCTCTGTTGCTCTTTTCCTTTTTCTCTCACCACAGTCCCCATACAATTTCTACTCTGTTCTCCCCCTAAGTAGTGGGTACTGAATTTAAGGCCAAGATACTTCAATGACATGCCCTTCCACTGACTCCTGAATATACAGAATACCCAGTTTCATCTTTACTTTCATATCATTCACTTCCAAGATGCATCCCATCAGTGGATTGCACAGTGTAGCAGTCCTTAGTTGATTCCTGGATGATTGCTTAGTTTTCTGTCCAGCTTTCCATGAGCAGAGCTCTTCCAGTTAACAGAGGCTGGGCAACTGGACACCAACCAGACAGTAGCTTAGAGATCTCAGGCTGTTGGGCTTTATAGTGAGTAGACACTAGTCAATAGGGGCCCATAGACCCCCCTAACTATTAACATGGATGTCTGGCATAGGTTGGAGTAGGCCAGGTCCTCAAGCCACTTGGCAACATCAAATACCCATATCCCTTTTTTAATATTAGTCATATAACCACATTCTCAAGACAGTTTGCATTGTCACTGAACATCAAGGCATAAAGAGAACTGTACTTTTTTTATCTTGAGCCCTTCAAATCATATAGATTTGGCCTTTCTTGATGACAGAATTCTAAATAACAAATTGCGTAACCATGAAGCTCTAAGGTTCCAAACTAAATCAACTGCAACAATCCTACCACCATACTTCCATAAGGAAAAAATGTTTCTAGTATGAAAGAATTAAAGTTGCTCACTCATGTCATGCTCCCTTTATCAATAATTCTTGAGAGCTGCCCATTGCATATATGGTAGCAAGTCAACACAAAAATGTGTTTTTGATGAGAGGTTAGGCTGGGTGCACAACCAGCACATCACATACATCCTACCACACACATACACCAATCTTAGCAACTCTATGGCTGTATAACACCGAGGAAAAGAGAAAGTCACCAAAACAACATAAAGCAGTTTTAAGCACACTTTCATTTCACACTAACATGAGCACACACGTGCATTTCAAACTGCTGTGGATCAAAGATACACTTGAAAACTGAAAAAGCCCACTCAGAAGTGCACAACTATGTACATTTCTTTACCTTAATTTCCAAAGACAGCATGGTAATATTGCCACATGACCAGGACAGTGGCCCAGCGAAAACTGGAAGGGGATGAAAGGAAAGCAGATTTAGATCCTTAGTTCATGTGTAACTTGGACTATTTGATTTGATGGAATATAAAAGATCTTCGACTACTGGATCCCAAATAGTACAAAATTCAAAGCATAAATCAAGACTTCTGTAGAGCACTGAGAGAAGTAAACTGTCTGAGAAATACACAGAAAATGATTCAGTAAGATTACTTATTGTTGCATTCAAGCAGATATCAAATTAATAACAAGTCTGTTGCTATATTTCAGTTTAGATAAAATTGCAGGGTTTGCTCTTTTATAGTTGAGAAAACCAAAGAGATTCTAAAATTAATTCTTAAAAACATACAGTCAAAAAATGTAATTTTAGAACTATATCATTATCTTACAAAGAATATATACTGAAATATGTTTTTGAACATTTTCTGTAATTTTCGTTATTGCAGAGTTCTTTGGATTAAATACAAATGACACAGGAAGTGCAGTTTCAGTATTTCATTCTTTAAGATGCTTGAACAGAAAGATCAAGGCAGGAAAAAGCAAAGAGGCACTAAACTGAATTACACGTTCATTACTTTAAGTGGCAGTCAGTGTATAAACAGTGCAATGAAACTGTCCAGGCCGTGACTTAAATTAATCTGCAGACATTAAGTAGCTTCAGGAGCTGTGTCTGATAATGCAGAACTGTACATAGATTCAGTAAAGAACTGCAATGAATACTGGCAGATATACGGATGTGCGTCTGCAACAGAAATCTCAGTTAATAGTTTAGATTTTTAAAGAGGTTTTTGCCATCTAGCTTAATGTCGCATTTAATGGAATCCTTTTTACAATGTTTTTTTACAAAATATGAAACAATAAATGTGTGCTAAAACTGCTCTTACATATTGTCATATATGGCAACAAGTAAAAACATGAGTATCCTTAGTTCTGACTGGTGCACTAGAGATATTTGTTCAGTTTTCTTGCTCTCTTTTTGAAATAAAAACAACGGTTGCTCAAGATTTAGAGATAAAGAAATGAATGACTACCTAGACCACATTTATATTTTTACAGTAGTTTAAAATGAAAATATTTCTCAGCCTGTATCAATGGACTACGTTATTGTGAGATGGGCACTTGCCTTTGTATGTCAGCAACAGTTAAAGCTAAAGTTTGAGTGGTTTAAGAGTAACAGTTATGAAGGAACTACATCCTCTATTCATACACAAAACACTCATGGATCTGCCCCATCAGTTCTTATTGTACACTATATTGTGGTGTCCAGTATTTAATCAAACGCTTCCTATATAACATGTATGTGAAATATTGTTTAAATGATATTTCTACCCTCCACTGTAGTTAATGTTATCCTAGATTTAAATTTCTCATTATCATTTAAGTTAGGATATAAATTAAAGTCCAGAAACACTTTCCTAATGTTTTCAGTTCATTTTATATTTTTTTTCTGCTAAAAATGATGAGGGTTCAACCACCTTTTTAGCACAATCATACTTTTTATTGCTTCTGAAAGAATGTATCTCAACGTGCATGCCATAGAGGATGGCACTGTTGCTAAAATTTGCATTTTACTGAGCTCAAGAGAGACCTTTTGCCAAATACTAGTTATTGGGCATGTCTTTATATGACATGCAGGGACTAGTTATACTATACAGTACATAAAAATGTGATAAGGTCTTTTTTTAGCCAATGACCGTGTTGATGTAATTTATATAACTGGGAAATTAAGGCTGGCATGAAATATTAGAAATGATTTGAAAAAAATTATCAGGTCATTCAAGATTCATGTCAGTCAAAACCCGTACAGCAGGAGCTCCTATACCTGGCAGTTAACTAAAACAGTATTAGGACATCATATAAACTTGCCAGGACTATAGCTCTGAATACTCACTAAAAACATGGAAAAAAGTTACTATGCCTCAAATCAGACTTACATGTATGGATATTTTTTGACAGATTACAATACACAAAAAATATATATCTAACCATAACAAGTTCAAATCTCACTTGTTCTCCCATCTATCTTCCAAATGGGAATGCCCACGTCACTCTCCAACTTTACTCCACCTCTATACTCTCTCTGTCCCTTCTACTCTCATTCTCTTTTCCCATTCTTTGCAACACTTATTTATCATTCCTTACTATTTCCAAGATAGCCCTGGACAATTCTCCTACTGCACCTTGGATGACCCATTTCTTATTATGAAACTAATGTCTGTGCATACAAAAATAAATAAATAAATAATCTACTCTCATGTCTATATTTTACCCATGCTGTTGCAGGCTGGATGCTCTGCCTAGCAATTATGTAATACTGCTTTGTGTATTAGTATGCTGAATTTACACTGTTCTATCTTTGTATGTATTATGTTGTATTCTGTGCCTGATAATAATGTTTATGCTACATCATGTATGTCTGTAATATGTTTTTGGAGCTTTTCTCCCCAGACCCCCACTGAAAATGGGCTCTTCTTGGCCTAGTGGACTCCACCTGTCATCAAACTGAAATAAATAAATAAATAAATAGATAAGTAAATCACAGCAATTCAGCAAAAACTAAACAATGAAATTGCTTCCATAGACAGTCTAAAACCAGTGACTCACAGCACAGGCACTGTATGTTAATGCTTAGACAACCCATCTGATTTACAACAACTAAGCTGTAATATTATAAGGAATCACAAAGGGAATAATGGACAATGACTTATTAAAATTGTATCACATCAGTCTGGCTGTTTCTATCTAGGCCTTTTTTGGGGGAAACAGATTATAAGTTTACACTAGACACTTACTTGGCACTAGTACGTCACAGAAAACTGACAAGTAGTGAAAAAACACTTCTGTTATGTTTCTGAATGGAATGGAGTGGAGTGAAGTAGAGTTTTCCTTTAAGAAGTACCTTCCTGAAACTACATAAGGCCAGTTTATGTACTCTTTTGTTACAGTCACTTGGATTGCCACAGTCCACTTTTAATTACCTCTCAAATTAGCATTTTCATTACAAACTAATGATCTGTACAAAAGTATGCACTTCATTTAAAGGATTATGAGATGTAGCTAGCAGTGTCACTGTGGTCAGTTTTCCTCAAAATGATTAGATTAAGTAACTTATATATCAGAAAAAATAGCTTATAAAAGATTAAAATGTTGTCCAATAACTCATTTTAAATGTCATTCTATGGTTTATTATTATTTATTTATTCACTTTTGGCAACCAGTTAGGTAATCTCATCTGAGAAACATTTCTAGCCACAGTCTGAGTCAATACAATAGCAATATGTTACATCAAACACATAACATATACAAATAAAACTAAAAGCAGTAATAGTAAGAAAATCATCTTAAAATAATCACGTCAAACAAATATGTAGTAGCCTTTTAACAATGAACTAAAGTAGCTAGTCCATATCATAAGAACAGCTGCATTCATAACCTTCTTCAGGATGTTGTCAAAGTTTTTTTCCAAACTCTGCAGTTATTTATTGTAGAAGGCTGCTCTGTAATGCAGGTAACGTCATTGAATAAGCCCTTTCATTGAGGCAAAGATGGAATGCAGATCATTAAAAGGATGGAGCTCGCAGACTACTCTCAAAGAATGGGTAGTATTCTTAAAATATAAATTCTTTGCCAAGGCTACACAATGCTGACTTTTAACTTAAAAATCAATGAGTTTAATAGCATTTTACCACTCATTGTAACCTTCAATCAACTCAGGTTTCAAAAGAGCAGAAGGCAAGTACCAAAAGCCCTTTTCAGGACTACTGACATATCTTTATTTAGGTCAAGCTATGATTGGCAACCAGATAGCTTTAAAAATGTCAGTTAGTGCTGCCTGTTTTGCCTTAAGACGGAGAAACAAAGCAGCAGCCTTTTCTTGTCGTCAGTTTGTAGCAGTGTGGTATTATTAGGTGAATTGTACAAGTCTTGGCAAGAGCATTAAGTCCAAAGGTATAGCATGCATCCCTAGCTAATATATTGGACTCAGCTGGTTCAATACTTTTTCCACTCTGTGCTATGTGTTTGCTATGAAGGAAAGAAGGAATTTGAACCATAAAGATACCTTGATACTGTTAGTGTCCAATCCATTCGTGTCTAAACCTAGAGGATTCTGAATCATAATAATAAGACATTAGAAAGGCTTTGTGATGTTCCAGAAACCATGAATGGACATTCACTGGGGATAGTACTTTATTACTGTGCAGCTAATTACAGGCAAGATCAAAATCTTTCTTTAATTACTCCTGCAATGTTTCAGTGAAGGAATCTGGTCTCAGTAATACTATATCATCTAATACAGACTGAGACTGACCTTTTTGCAATGTAACAATGAGATTGTTAATAAGCTTTGAAAATAGGAAGGGTCCAATCACTGATTTTTGGTGAACTCTTGATTTAAACACCATGACACGTTAGCACTTGAATGAATCCTAGGAAATCTGCGAATGAGAGAGGATGAAAATCATTTACTACTTCTTATCTAAGGCCAAAGGTAGATCACTCCATAAAGATAGTTGGGTATACAATAAGACCTTTTAGAAGTGTCTTCCAGACAGACCTACATTATTATTATTATAACATACATGTTTTTCAACAGTTGTATGGGTCTTTCAAGAGCCTTAAGCTTTGTCATGTTTTAATCCGATCTTGTTTAATGTTTTTTTTTTTCATTAAGAATATGCAGTGACTCTGAACTTTTACTTAGTAAACAGACTATTTTTCCTTATAAGATATTTGATTAAATGGGAATAAAGCAGACTAACAAAGAAAGCAATATGCAATGCAGTGTGCCTTCATGGCATCTATTTCCATATAAACTGGTCAAGAACAAAAAATGTAGTACAGTTATAATCTTCATATCAGATCTGGCACAGTTACAATGTTCTAAATCACCATTGCAACATTTTACTAAAGGGAATTAGTTTTGTTTAAGTGTGTCACTCTGTATTCATAAATCGTAAGAAAGGATGCTATGGTACAGAATAACTAGGTGTATGTCATCAACCAGAGTTCTAGCAAGATATTTTGCTACCTTATGCTTTTCTCCAACCCATTATGGAAATATACAATAAGTAATACATTTTCATTTATAACACCAGTAAATGTTTAGGGTAATTTTTTATAACTTGCTGGTTTCACAATAAGGTATCTGGTCAAAATAAATCCTTGCGTTATGTCTGGCAGACTGTTACTAGAGTAGTTTGGAATGGTATATGCCTAATATTAAGACAACAGTGTGTTTAATTCTTGCCATGGCAAATTAATTATCATAAGGATGTCTAACTCAGTATGAGGTTTTTTTTTAATTCTCTTTTGTAACCCAATTATAAATATCATACCTACCAAATAGTATTGATAATCCTGTCTGTCTGTGCATTCGCCTTTTTTAATAGAACACATCAGAGTCCAAACTGAGATTGCAAAGGAACAGAAATCTCAGCACCTATTCTTATCTGACCAGTTATTCTGTTTTACCATTTATTAACTGGGGAAGGGGAGAGGTTCATAAACTCTTATCAGCCATGAGCCAGGCCACAAAGACAAGGGTAAATACATCCTATACATATATGGATAATTTGGTATAGACAGCGGCAAACATATTTTGGGAGGAATCTAGAGTATCCAGATAAAAACAATCCAGAAATGGAGAGAATATGAAAACTCCAGCCAGGCAGTTGCTACAAGATAGGGTTTTACTTTGGAGCTGTGAGGCAATTATTTTTTTTTTCACTGAGCTGCAAAAATGTTACATGGTGCAAGGTTGTGGAGAATATGCTGTTCATTTTCTTTTACCTCAGAAATAATCTCTTCTCTAGTGAGACTAAAACAGCAACTGAGTAGGGGACTGAAAGCATTTCTAAGAAGTTGCTAATGCAAAATAAAGGTTTTTAGACTCCCTTCTTGCAAAGACCTAAGCTGATGCTCATGATATCCATCAAAAGAATGTAATGCTAGAGGCAAAATCACTTCTGTGTCTGGAAATGTCAAAATAAATAAAATTGCATCAAAACTATGCTGCATGATGCAGGGTGTGGGGTAAGAGGGCATTGTACTACAGCACAGACTTGACAGATGCCCCCAATATTCTCATAAGACTATGTCAGTATGGTTTGTTTTCATATATATAATGTATGATTGCCTATGTCATAAGTGATAATTTAATAAAGATGCAGCTTGTTAAAAAAGGCCATAGATAATAGCACTCATTAAACCAGATAGGAGTCAGTGCATGTTAGAGAGGAGTCAGTGTAAGGTACATGTAAGAGTATTATGTCATTGGTCAGATGTGACAAGGAAATGCAGGGCAGACTGGAGCATGTGAGGTGAAAAGTAGGTTATAACAAGGTGCGTCAGATAACAGTTGTGAGATCAGCATGACAGGTGTCTTATTATTAGTGTCAGTGGCTTATTGCACCTGCAGTGGTATTACTTTAAAACATAGTGGATGCCTGAGAGATGCCTAGGTTCCCTAATTCATAATGTCTGCCCATTTTAAATGCCCAGAGTCATTCTCAACCTTACTGATTATTGCACATTTAAGTACAGGCATTTAAGAGAAGCAGCAAAAGGAGTTTGTGCTGACTATATGCTCGATCAGAAGCTGCAGTGAGTAGGTTGGGTATGATGTCTATCAAATGACTCCCTTTGCACTGTGCCTGCTTGCTGAGCATATCCTCATGGAGTGCACATTGAATAATCCCTACTGCCCATTCAGGGTCCTTGCTGTACAATGCTTGGCTACTAAACAAGTTTTCATTGAGCAGATGCTCTGTAATGTCTGACTGCCAAAGTGGAAGAAAAACAGTCAAAAACAGCATACAGAAAAAAGCAATATGTTGACATGTAATAAAATAATAAAACATAGCATATGAACAAATTAAATCCTAATCCTAAAAACTGGTTGGACTGTCTGTGTACATTTCTTCTAAATAAGTATCATAGAACACAGAGCAGATTCACTGCATTAAGACTACCTTATCGCAAAATAATGTACTTCAGAGAGTGAAATGCTCAGTTTATAGCCTTTTTTGTTGAATCTCACTGATTTTGCCTTCTATGTTTGCCCTGTCTCTCATAAAATGTTTAATTTTTGGGTAAGTCACTGAATAATGTATTCAGTCAGCCAATAATCCTAGACATTAAAGATTCATACTTTTTACTGTTCAGAAGTGTACACTGATACAAAAAAAAAAAAACATTTGTTCATTTAACTGTTTTAAGTGAATTAGAGTAATATTTTAAAAATGACCCATATTTGGGGCCCATGTACAATATCAATGATCAGTATTTGTACTATCTTAGAAGTGTTGCTGGACAAGTATATTGTATATCCAGGCATTATTTTCCTAATAGTGTGAACTGAAGGTTAGCCACATCAGTTAAAGATAAAACTACTTTTTTTGCTACTAAACACATGCATGCTTCTACTATGATAACAGATATATCTGGGGAATTCATGAATGGGCCCAGCACTGGTCTTACTGCTTGTGCTGAAAAGGCCCTCATCCCACAATGTGATATTTTGCAATTGAGAGACATGTTATCCATGATGAGGAAAGACCTCATTATCATAATTTGTGTGCCTCTGAATTTTACTTACTACCACAACATTCAGATCATTGCTGATTGGTCCATCTCAGTAGCTAATTGTTGTGGCCCTATCATATAGCCATAGGCATCCCATCCTCAATCGCTTAATCGCGCTCTCACAGACACAAGTATGCATTCAAACACAAATGCACATACACATATACCATAGTCCTCATAACTGTCCCTGAGTGCCCCCCATGTGATCTCAGTACTAGTATAAGTGACTTTAAGGTACAAGTGTTTACAGTACTCTTTTGTGGATAGTGTTTCCACTTACCCCCTTCCCCCATCCCTGTACTGCTATTGGTGCCATTATGGCATAATTGTATTATCCATGGTGGCTAGTGTTTCCCCTGCCCCTGATCCCCACACTGCTTTTGGTGGCATTATGGCACAGTTGTATTATCTGTGGTAGCTAGTGTTTCCCCCAGCCCCTGATCCCCACACTGCTGTTGGTGGTAGTATGGCACAATTGTATTATGCATGGTGGCTAGTGTTTCCCCCAGTCTTTGATCCCCACACTGCTGTTAGTGCCATTATGGCACAATTGTATTATTCATGGTAACTAGTGTTTCTCCTTAGCTCCTGATCCCCACACTGCTCCTGGTGCCATTATGGCACAGTTATGTTATCCATGGTGGCTAGTATTCACCCCCACCCTCTGATCCCCACACTGCTGTTGGTGCCATTATGGCTCAGTTGTATCATACATGGTGACTATTGTTTCCTCCAGCCCCTGATCCCCACACTGTTATTGGTATCATTATGGTACAGTTGTATTATCCATGGTGGTTATTATTCCCCCCACCCCTGATCCCCACACTGTTGTTGGTGCCATTATGGCTCAATTGTATCATCCATGGTGGCTACTGTTTCCCCCAGCCCCTGATCCCCACACTGCTGTTCGTGACATTATGGCACAGTTGTATTATCCATGGTGGCTAGTGTTTTCCCCCAGCCCCTGATTCCCACACTGTTGTTGGTGTCATTATGGCACAGTTGTATTATCCTCGAAAGCAATTGTTTCACTCCACCCCCTGACCCCTGTACTGCTATTGATGTTGTTATATCACAGCTGCATTATGCCTGGCAGCTTGTGCCCCCCCACACACGATCCATGTACTATTTTAATTGTGAGTAGATGAATATGGCATTTTGGCCATGTTCACTATCATGACGTGGTGGGGATGACCATGCTGTTAATCAAACAGTATGTAGATACCTTTCTGGAGGCAGTTCCAGGACAGAGACAGAGAGCGAACATGACTAATTAGCAGATTCCCCCCCCCCCAACCATACTGCCTCATTAGCATACAGCAAGGCAGTGGAACTAGCCCTACATGGTGCTGCATGCCTTTGTGCTTGAGCACTATTCCGCACTGCTTGTGTACACATCATAGTAGAGTTTATGAATAGAATTTCTCTCACAACTAAGAAACCCTTGCATGTTTTAAACTTGGACTCCTACTAAATGATATTCTGTCATCTTCCCTTAGTGTCTCTTATGTAGTGGGTTTTCTCCCACAGGAAAAAAATAGATTCAGGCTTCTTTCAGACGTGGTTTACATTAACTTGAGGAGTGGAGTTAAAACTGCCAAATTTCCCTGTGGACATTGTTCAGCCTGTAGATATGCATCTTCTCAGATGGCTTAGAATATTAGCTCTTTCAGGAATGTGATGCTGCAATTTTTTAATTTCTCCAACAGAATGGATGTTCATTTTGTAGGCTGATGTTGTTGCCTCTACTGTACTGGGAAAACTATAGGGCTGTATGCATCACTATTGAGGGGTTTCTGCCAATAATAATTATGATAAAACTTGCAGGACACATCAGTTTTGTCCTTAGTGGTGAAGTTGTTTTGAGACATGTTGCTTTTACATTCAAGCTGTTCTAAGAAAATTGGAAGCAATGCATATTTAGATGTTTAAAACTTTAGTCACAAAAGGGTTAAGCAAGGAAATTCTTTGGCATGCTTTTCCATGACTGGTTGATTATTCAAATTGCTTAACATGAATTCTACTTGAAATTATGATTTTGTAGGTTTTGTACTGTGGCTTTACACCTGCAATTTTTTTATAACTCTAGGGGCAGGATTCAATAAACCTGACATGGCTCGCTAATGTAGTGTGCTGATTTGTATTCAGTAAGTGGTTCTACACAATATGTAGAGCCGTGAAAACACTGTAAACATTGTGACCTAATTACAGCATAAGCAGCTGAACTGTAAGCTAATCAACCAATCCAAGCTGGAGGAGCTATTCAACAAGCTATAAAGCAATCATGTACACTCAGTGTAGATTTTTGCCTTGTATTCCAAAACCTACTGGAATACAACCATGGAAACTACACTAGAGAGAAAGAATGTTAGGGGCTGCTGCTGCTGCTGATGATGATGATATACCTTAAGCAAGAAGGAGAAGGGTATTTAGACCCTATTTAACTTTTCCTGGTTTGCATGTTGTGGAAATAGTAGAGCACTACAGGGTGGATAGAGACATACTCCAGGAACTCTGCAACCCCTACTCAGCTGACAGCAAAGGCAAGCTGAGGGGAACCTATACCTGTGGAAATCAAGGTATGTGTACCACTTAGAATTTTAGCGACAGGAATCTTCCAGAGACCAACAGAGGATATGCTGGGGGTATGACAGGCATCAGCATCTAGGATGCTACATCAATTCTTGAATGCTATGCTACAGCATGCCAGTGACTATATATATTTCCCCATATCCCTGAGGACAGGGCTACAACTATGCAGGAATTCTGTCCGCAGCACACTCCCCTTAAGTCTTGGGTGTCATAGATTGCACACACATTGAGATCAGACCACCACCTAGGGAAGAGGGCAGGGTCTACATTAGCAGAAAGGGGGTCCACTCCATTAACTGCCAGGTCATTTGTACCATGACTTCCATATCTGGCACAGCTCATAGCTCTACCTGAGGCTTTCTAGGTGTGATATCCCATAAGGTTATTTACTGGGGGATGCAGGAGGATGCATTCGAACCATGGCTGATGACACCCATCAAAAATGGACAAACATCCATGGAGGAATGCTATAATGAGGCACACGCTCAAGCAAGAAATATCATAGAGCATGTGTTTGGGCTGCTGAAATCATGTTTTCAGTGCCTAGATACATCAGATGGTTCCTGCTGTACAATACCAGTACTTGTGCTGAAATAATCACTGTCTGTGCTATCCTACACAATATTATCCTGAGAAAACAGCTGTAACAGGAATGCAAAGGGGTAGGACCACATATTCCACTACCACTGTGAACGTCACTACAGCCACACACAGGTGAAGAGACAGAGGGGGAAACTACCAGCTGGTGTGGGTGGAGGTAGGCATAGGTGTGCACATTATGCCCTCACCCTGGTCAGGAGGCAATGGTTAGCACACATACTGACCACCCAAGGGATACAACTTTCATCCTATGGACATACATACAATAAAGCTGATGCTAGGCAATGCTCACAGCCTTTACCTACCCATATAAGGGCCATGTACTGCTAGCACCAGACCGAGTCAGCCCTGAATTACAGCAGTTGTAACTACAGGACTATCAAGATAAGAGTTGAACTTGGAACAAGAAAATCAATGAGTAAGTACACGAATAAATGGCAGATACCTGCATACTGTTAACTGAGAAAGTACTTAAGTAGAATGTGTGTCAGTTGTCCAGCAATGACATCAGTAAGTAAAAGGATTCACTCATATAGATAAATTTCTGCTTTTTATCAGGTTACATGTTTCATGCATCTAAAATACCCAGAACAGAAAAATCCATCCAAAGTCTAATTACCCTACATTCTCACAAGAGGAGAGATAAGCCTCACTGATGTACCAACAATTTCAAGGTAGTAATCACAACACTAAAAAGGCTGTAAGAAATCAGTAAAATTTTCAAATTAGCAGTAAAAATAGCATCACCAATACATACACTAAGCACTCAATTAGCTATGCATCGTGTCCTTCAGACAAAATACTTAAGTATCCTTAAATCCAAAAGAGAGAGAATGAAGGATATGGCACTGTTATCATCAGTTGTACAGGGTGTTGTTTAGGGGGGGGGGGAAGCCTAGGCTGACACTAAAGTAGTGAGTGTGTACGTAAGAAAGAGAAGCAGGTAGGCAGAAAGGGAGCTAATTATCAAATGGCCACTGAGAAAGAATGACCTCACACCTCATGAATGCCTCATGTACCTGTTATTTGTGGGTGTCTGTACTGGCACTCAATGCGAAATGTGTGTGTGTGAATGTCTGCATGAGCACAACCAAGCTCTCTGCTATCTCTGCATCCTGGCATGTTTGACAGGTGTGAGCTGTTCATGGTAGAGGTAACAGTTCATTGTTGTCGTCCCTGTCTGCGAGAACTGGCTCTGCTAGGAGTTGCACTGGCATGGCCATGCCCATGGTCAGATGTGCTGGTGCTACCTGAATATGAGCAAAGTCTGCTGGATGAGCACTCCTTATGACTACTCCCAGGTCCATGACCTCATGGCCTACCATGTCTGGGTATGGACACCTCAACCAGTGATGGAGCATTAGAAGTAGTGCCACTTTTGGGAGCACAATCAGGCAAGGCCATGTTGGCTAACAGTAGATGATGTTGCAAACCTACGGCCACATGGATGCTGTCCCCCTCCCAGTAGACATTCCATCACAGACACTGCCAGTTGGCAGTTCCATTGTGTCATTCATCAGATCCATTGAATCAGCCACACAGTGTAGGCAGTCATGCTCATCAACTTGTGTCACCTTGAGAACCTAAAGCATGTCCTCGGAGGCCTTAGTGAAATGTGCCTGTCTCTCCATGATGACCCTAAACATACATCGAGTGGCACATAATGACACAGCAGGATCAGTGGAGGGTGGACAACAGGCCTCTTCTAAGCCCCCCTACCAACCATCCAGTGTGGTACCTTGCCCACACTTCAGCTATGGCCAGAATCTACTGGCACTAAAGCTAGACTAATCACACTACCCTTATCAACTGTGTCACTGTAATCATGTCTATTACCTGAAGGCTCAGTGGAATGGGTATGCATAAGCATATTGATTATTCCTGAAGGAAATCCAGGGGATGTGTGCGTCGCAACCTCAATGTCAGATTCAACCACTGCACCTCTGAATGTGCCTCTGTTTGTCCACCATCATGACCTGAGCCTACTGATACCGCATCATCAGGTGGTAGGAGTCCCACACTTCCACTGTCAGGATCACCTGTGATAATAAGCAACAAACACAGGAAGTAAAGTACTACTCCACTAGATATTAAACCAGCATAGATGATCAAAAAGTAACAGATGCCGCACAATCGCAGATGGTGCAACAATAAAAAACACTCATTGCACTCTCCTCACAAATACAGATAATTATATACATGAATAATGTTTAGTTATAAGCAAATAAATAGTTGCTTACCATGTGCAGATTCTAAACACTTTGCAGGGAGGATGGTCATGAAATAAATAAAGCAAAGAAAGGATGGTAATTAAGCATCACAAAGGGAATAACTCAGGGGGACAGGGAATACACAATCGCCTATAAGTCTTGTAAGAAATAGCTATGACTGAAACATGGCTGAGACATCCACCCACAATTATGTGTACTGAACAACTCTCTTGTAACTCTATTACTTATCAGTAAGGACAGATACAAAAAAAGTATCACAAGAAGTAGTAGTCAAATTATATATTTTATTCTATAAGCAAATATAACTGTTACCATATGTAAGCTTACCTGGAAACTGCTCCTGGGACACACTTGTCCACCCAGCCACATCAGCACCGACATTAAGAACATGGTGTGCAGTCTCCACTGAGTTAGCTGGATCTCTGGCAGTGGAGAGGAACTCCTCATTTGGTGTCAGTGGTGGCTCAGTACCAGGACCACTCCCTGTAGCCAAGTGTTCTCAGGCAGCTGCAGCTCCATACCACTTCAGAGCCTGTATTATATCCTCATTTTCATTGTCAATGAAAGGAGGTTTTTGTAGATTTGTAGGCTTGGGGGCCATAATCCTATGTGACATAAAACAGAAGAGTATATACTAGATAAATATCATGTAAGTAGTGTATTTGTTACAAAAATAATAAGTCTGGCTACCCTTTGTCAACATTAAGCACTTGAAACATGCTTTTCATTTAGCACAACAGAATGTTAGGTGGTTGCACCACCTCCCACTCACATAAAACAAAGGTTTGTACAAACCAAGGAATACCACATAAGTAATGTATATATGTTTTCCACTGATATATCAGTAACTAGTCTAGTACAGATACAGATTTGCTGTATGCAGGACTGTTTGTAAACTTCTGAGCCCCCCAAGCCTTTTTGTGTTGGAGGGAAGCCTTCTAGCTTATCAGTGGGTGTGGTAAGCACTAAGTAGCCTATCTACCACAAGAGGAGTGATTTCTGGCCCATAAATTGTAGTTATTGGCTGTTTGGGCAGTTTTCATATCACTTTCAACTTTTCTGGTTTAAAAGCCTGCATTTGAGCTTGTTTCCCACTTCTTCTGTAACTAGTCTAGTCCAGATATAGATTTGCTGTATCCAAGACTGTAAGCTTCTGAGCCCCGCAAGCCTTTCTGTGTTGGAGGGAAGCCTTCTAGCTTATCAGTGGGAGTGGTAAGCACTAGGTAGCCTATCTTCCACAAGAGGAGTGGTTTCTGGCCCAGAAATTGTAGTTTATTGGACGTTTGGGCAATTTTTCCATCTCTCTCAACTTTCTGGTTTAAAAGCCCACGTTTGCACTTTTTTTCCTGCCTTTCCTGTAAATAGTCTAGTCCAGATACAGACATTCTGTATCCAGGATTGTTTGTAAGCTTCTGAGCGGTGCCAAAGTCTGCTCTTCAGTTTTTCCCTTAGATCTGCTAGTTCTCTCCTATTCTACACTTTTAGTAGCTTATTAGTGTAGCACTTTATCAGACTTCTTGTAGCAATTATTGTTGCACGCAAAAGTGCTATCAGCACTAAATGTTCTACAAGGAAACAGATCCAGTGCTTATTATTAATGCCCACCCCTGCAGGCATGTCTAAAGGTCAGTTCCCTGTGCTTTTTCCTATTAACCTGGTGAACGTGGGCATCCTGAGACAATGTAGCAACTGCTTCATGTACACCAACAACCCTCTCCTCTTACCTCCCAGCATTCAGACTTGCAAGAGATGCACTTATATATCCGAACTGGAAGCCACCCACTTTCCAGCCAAGATCAGAATAGCTGGTCAAGAGGAGAAGGTCAACACTTGCACCACACCACATGGAACACATAGCCCTCCAGAACACACACCAGCACTACCTTTACATAAAAACACAAACCACACATCTACCTTCATGGAGGCTCTCAATAAAAATCTACACAAACAGCGAGACCTCCAAGGCAGAAACACATACAACCACCACAACACAACACTAATCACGAGACACAGAACTCTCCTAAACAGTGTGCCACTCAACCAAAGCCTCTAAGGCAAAACAGCATGCCCAACACACTAATAATAGGTGACTCGATAGTGAGGCACACTGATGTCCCACTCACTAGGTTGAATAAGGAAAAAGTAACAGTCAGCTGCCTGTCAAGTGCCAGGATCTGCCACATAATGCACGCACTTAGGTCCCTCAACAACAGGTACAGATATGACTCATGTGGGTGTGAATGACCTGAGATGTACCTCCCTGGACTACATGAAAAGAGACATGGAGGAGCTCTTGTATTATGTAGCCTAGGTGGGCATGACCCTAGCCCTAAGCAGCATCCTACCATCACCCAGAATGATACCACAGTACAAGCAGAAAATGATTAATTTCAACAATTGGCTAAGCTTCTGGTGTCATTCTAAGGGGATCCAGTATCTGTCTGCCTGGGATAACATGATTGACAGACCTCGATGCTCTGCCAGAAATGGCCTGCATCTGTCACCCCTGGGCTTCTGAATACTGGCCAAGGCTCTTGCCACTCCTATAGTGCCTTTTTTAGTTGGTGTTCCAAAGACCAAATTACCATGTAACAGCTACAAACAAATGGAATCAGAGGGTCATGCTGCTCGACCCTAGAAATCTAAATTGCAAAATGCACTCGCTTGAAACAATCCTTAAAATGGAGAACATCGACATTTGTGCTGTAACACAGACCTGGTTCAAGGCAGCAGAAAGCACACCTGCCATACCAAGATATAACTCATTTCACACCTTTCTGTCCCAGAATGTGGACCGAAGCTCCAAAGGTGGTGGTGTTTCCATATTCATGAAGGATGAGCATACCTCCAGACTGGTTGCCCAACATAACGCATCAGAGATACTTCAGGTGCAGCTAGCATTGGGTAAGACAGCAATTTAGGTTGCAGCCTGCTATAGGTCCCCAACCATGTCCCAAGACTCACACTTTACATTCCTATGCACCCTGGAGAATATTAGGGTCCAACCTAACACTCTCATACTACTTCAACTACCCCTCCATTAACTGGGAAAACTACTCTTGTGCCAATACACTTGCCCAATGTTTCTTGGAATTCATTAATTCGAGTGCCCTGGAAAAGCTCATTTTTACCCCCACTAGAGGTAGTAACATCAACCCAGCCACTGGGGATGCACAAGCCAGTGCATTTCTTTGTGCCGTTCCCAAGCCCGGATAAATGGGGAGGGTTGCATCAGGAAGGACATCCGGCGTAAAACCTCTGCCAAAAATTACTGATGCGGAGAACTTTTCATAATTGCATACCGGATCGGTCGAGACCCGGGTTAACAACGACCGCCACCAGTACTGTTAGCTAACAGGGTGCTGGTGGAAATTGGGCTACTGTTGGCCGAAGGAGAAGAGGAGGGTGAAGGCATGCCCTAAGGCAGGAAGAGAGGAGGAAGGTTAGGAGTGTAGCAGTGAGGGTAGGAACTTTGAATGTTGGCAGTATGACTGGTATAGGAAGAGAGCTAGCTGATATGATGGAGAGAAGGAAGGTTGATATATTGTGTGTGCAAGAGACCAGATGGAAGGGAAGTAAGGCCAGGTGTTTAGGAAATGGGTTCAAATTGTTCTATCATGGCGTGGATGGCAGGAGAAATGGGGTAGGGGTTATAGTAAAGGAACAAAATGCCAAGAGTGTTTTAGACGTGAAGAGAGTGTCTGACAGAGTGATGTTTATGAAGCTCGGAATTGATGGTGTAATGATGAATGTTGTTAGTGCATATGCTCCACAAGTTGGGTGTGCGATGCATGAGAAAGATAAATTTTGGAGTGAGTTGGATGAAGTTGTGGTGAGTGTACCCAAGGGTGAGAGACTAGTGATTGGAGCGAACTTCAATGGGCATGTTGGTGAAGTGAACAGAGGGGATGAGGAAGTGATGGGTAGGTATGGTGTTAAGGAGAGGAATGCAGAAAGTCAGATGATTGTGGATTTTGTGAAAAGGATGGACATGGCTGTGGTGAATACGTATTTTAAGAAGAGGGAGGAGCATAGGGTGACATACAAAAGTGGAGGAAGATGCACACAGGTGGATTATATCCTATGTAGGAGGGCCAGTCTGAAGGAGATTGGAGAGTGTAAAGTGGTGGCAGGGGAAAGTGTAGTTAGGCAGCATAGAATGGTGGTCTGTAGGATGACGTTGGTGATCAAGAAGAGGAGGAGGAGTGTGAAAGCAGTGCCAAGGATTAAATGGTGGAAGTTAAAAAAGGGTGATTGTGAAGTGGAGTTTAGGGAAGAGTTAAGACAGGCACTGGGAGGCAGTGGAAGCATTGAGCGGAACTGTTGATACTGGTGATACTGGTGTCAATATCTAATAGTAAAGGACTGAAATGACCTCTCTATCACATTCACTGAGAAAATCATCCATACCTGATACCTTTTGGGCTGCCCTAACAAATTTCCCCTTTACAATGGCTTTTATCTGTTTCAGTGGATGTGTACTTGAGTAATGGAGTAGGGAGTTGGAGTAGGGTTCCTTTCTATATTTTTTTGAAACAAACTTATTGTTTGTATAATCTTTAGCGAGAAGGACATCTAGAAAGGGCAAATGGTCTATAATATAATTATATGTGAATTTCAAAAATGTAGTAGTAGTAGAATCCATATAAGAAATTAAATCATTGATGTGATTTGGGGGTCCATCCCACAAAATAAAAATGTCATCCAGGAACCGGGTGTAACATTTTACATACTTGAACTCCGGACTGTTGAACAAAAACTTATTTTCCCATTGGGAGACAACAATATTTGCATATAGGCCCCCACAAGAAGAACCCATTGCCACCCCCTCCTGTTGCAGATATATTTCACGGTTAAAGTAGATGAAGTTGTTTTTCAAAACAAGTTCGAGTAAGTGTGTATATACTTGGACATTGTTGTGTTCAACTCCTTTTTCATATAAGTATTCTGAAAACCATTCCAAGCCTATGTTATGGGGAATAACAGAATATAAATCTTTGATGTCAATAGTCAAAAGGACATACCCAGTTTTAAATGAAGTGTTGTTAATGAGATGGAAAAAAACTCCATGATTCCTTGCATATATGGGTTTCAGAGAATACCAGTTTTTTAAGTCTAATGTCTAATAAGAGTTTTGCGAGTGGGTGGGTGATGGAACCTTTTGCATCCACAATGGGTCTCATGGGTGGCTGTTCGAGGTTTTTATGTAGTTTAAGTAACCTGAACATCACTGACATCCTGGGGTATGACACTGTGAGATAATTTAACTCTTTAATGGTAATGGATCCTTCAATGAATAAATCTTGTAGCGCATTCTTAATTCTATTGTATGTTATGCGTGATTCATTAAAGGAGGATTTTGCATATGAGTTCCCATTCAAAACGTGTAACATCTTGTTAGTGTAATCAACCTGATTCATAAGGACTACACCTCCTCCCTTGTCAGGTGTCATTATTTTGACCAAATCAAGTATACTTCTAATGTTCTGCAAAACACCCTCCACATTATTGTCTGTCTTTGTTGATTAATCCTTAAAAAATTACGAATATCAAGTTCACATATTCTTTCAAACAGTTGGATAATCGGGTGAGGGGGGTTGTATGTGCTTGACATGGCTAAAGGATTAATAAAATCTTCTGATAAAAAATTCTGAAAAAGGACCTTAAAATTCAACTTATGTGTATATAGTTTCAGGTCAATTAATGTGCTAGAGATGTCTGTGGATTTTGCAGGTACATAAGTAAAACCTTTATAAAATAAGTCACAGTGCTTAGTCTCAATAAGCACATCATAAAAATTGCACACTTTGAAATCACCTTCACCATTGGTAATGATATGACAATGGGGTAGTACATGGTCAGAAAACACCTTTAAAATAGCTGTAAAATCATAAATTAATTCCTGCTGGACCAAGTTTGATTCTGTGTCCCCCTCCCTCTCTGATTGAATCCCCCCCTCGTGTTCCATTGAGTACTGGGGGGATACGTGTTCCTCTGGTATGTTTCCCAGGGTTGGTCTGAAACTGCTGTTTTGTTCTATATTCTCTCCAACCATCTTAGTGGTGGGAATTCTCATGGGTCTAAAAAAATCATTTTGTCCATTCTTAGCAATATCACAGTTAACTTCAATGTTGTTAACAGAATTGTTACCAGCAAAATTTTTATAACCATGGTCTGTGAATTTGTTACCCCATTCCTGTGAAGGAGGTGGTTTGGGTTAAGCCCATCCCTTCTCTGAAGCATCTACTTCTCTGAAGTACAGGCCAACACTAAGGGACTCTGGCTAACAAAGTTCGCAGATGACTGCAAACTGGGAGCCATTACTGAATCCCCAAATTATGTGGATACGCTACAAAAGTGCCTTACAGAAACAGATGCTTGGTGCCAGAGCCATGGGCTTAAGCTCAATGCTAAGAAATGTATAGTTATCCCCTTTGGGAAAAAACATGTACCCATGAATTACCATATAGGTGGCAGTACACTAAACACTGAAAGTGTGATAAGAGACTTAGTGACACAGGTGGACAGTGGTCTCACCTTCGATAACCACATCGCCACAACAGTCAGGAAATTCTTCTATGTGGCACACCTCATCACTAAGGGCTTTTCATCCAGAAAAAAGGAGGTCATTGTCGTACTGTACTCATCCCTCATTAGACCCATTATAAAATACAATGCCCCGTTTGGTATGTACATCTCAAGACATCTGCAACAACTGGAAAGGCCGCAGAAATACTTCACTAAAAGAATCACAGGCCTAAAGCAGATGCCCTATGCTGACTGCCTTAAAAAACTCCAGCTACACTCTGTTGCATATCGTCTACTCAGAGGCGATCTCTGCTTAACATACAAGGCCATGTCAAATCCAGAGCTGTTGGACATGCTACACTTAAAGAAATCCCAATTCTTCAGAGCCACACACTCCAGGGATCTAAACCTTGTCATCACAATAAACAAAACATGCTGGAGGGATAAGTTCCTGACCCAGAGACTCCCCAGACTCTGGAATAGATTGCCCATACAGGTCAAGCAGAGTGCCTCTTTGGCCATCTTTAAAAGGAGCCTTGACGATTGGATGGGAGAAAGGAAATTCACCCTGGGGATCATGTCAGTCGCCCTGCTAGACAAGAGTCCAGGGAAGTAAATAGTGTGGGAAGAAATAGCCAGGGAATTGTTATGGCTAGGCTTGTATAGGCCCTAGATCTGATAGCCTAGTACCAACCTATGAACCTATGAATCTATGAACCCTTCCCATAGTCATTTTTATCCCTGTTAAACTTTTTTACCTTACGTGCTGTTATAGAGGTAGATAACTGCTCAATACTATGGAAAATACGTGTATATTCATATTTAAATTCATCATATTGTGTGTGTTCACTTATTCTTTTATCAAGCTTTGAAACACTAGTTATTAAATCATTAATCATAACATCATTACTTTTCACAATAACTTTAATATATTCAACACCATGAGCATCAAAAAGAGTCATAAGTTCTTTATGCAGGTCTGAACCTGCTTTTAAAACACTGGGATAACACCACATTCTGAGTCCCTTAAGGGACAAGTTGTTCTTTTATACATTCAGAAAAATAAGCATTGTCAAGCTGCAAATGCTTGATTTTTGAAAGTTTGTAGTAAAATTCCTCTAAAAGTAATTAAATATTATTTGTTAAAACAGTACCTGTTAATTGCTTTTCACTGTTCAAAACTATGGTTTCAGTAAGCCAGTCCTTTGAAACTGGAACAGAACCTCTGTAGTTGGAACAAACACTTGATCCTGCCACAATAGGTTGAGAATCAGAATTTACAGTTCTCTGTCCACAAGGGATTGAATGTTCATCTTCATTAGTTAATCCATCCCTCAGGGAAGTAGAGTTAAAAATTAAGTCTTTTTAATGTGTTTCCGTCGTTCAAAATTCTCTGTAAACTACTAGAAGCAACCACTGCTTCTCCTGGAGTGCTCAGCATGGGCCTGACGTAATCAGGGGGCGTGGCAACATCATCAGGGGGTGTGCTGAGAAAGGAATCAACCTTTTTAGTTAAACCTTGGACAATGGCAGTTAAATTCAAAACAGCTTGGTGTAGAGTATTAAAATCAGTCTCCTGAGTTACAAGGGGAGCAGATAAATACACGCTGTCCTCATCGGCCACCTAAACCAGTAAAAAAAGACAAAAAGAAAAAAATTTGCAAAACATAAAAATGCCAAGCAGGAATAGAAGGATGAATCACTCCACAGTAAATAAATGCACCTATTCAGGCCAAATCCAATAAAACTAATACTGGAGTTTATTGAAGAGAATAAAACAAATGATAAGCGCTTTCGTCATGACCACTTCAGAACTTCATCAGATAATAAATTTAATCACACAATCTATTTATATAGTTCAAAAAAGTTGGGTAAAAAAGTCATTAACAATTAATAAATTATTTAAACTGACACACCCCCTTAAAGGAAAAGACATGTAAAAGACTGTATTATATATGTAACATATAAAATCTGTATGAGATGGAATAAATAGATGGTAAAAAAAACTCTCAAAGTATAAAAACATAAATTAAATGGTGTTTAAAAATACATAAATAATGAATAAATAATTATTTAAAACAGTGTTATCTTTCTAGGGGTTTTAATTTTAAAAGAGAGCTGATAGAAATGTGTTCATTTAAGCCTGGCCGAGTAGATGCATTAAGATGCAGTTGCCAGTAATGCTCCCTCTTTTCTAGTAAAAGAGACCAGGCTCCACCTCGAGGTTCTGTTTTAATATTATCAATGACAGTAAAATGAAAAGAGTGACCAGTATTTTCCATTATGTGCTTGCTAAGTGCATATGGATCTTTTTTTGATTTTATGTCATACAAATGCTCATAAATGCATTTTTTTTAAATTTACGGTCTGTTTTTCCAATATAAAAACAGCTACAACAATTACATAGAGCACAATAAATAATCCTTTCAGATCCACAATTGTATTTTTGATGAAGTTTTACTTCAATGTTGTTTATCAGAAAAGTGCTACCTTATACCCTAGTCCTTATGAATCAGATTGATTACACTAACAAGATGTTACACATTTTGAATGGGAAAGCATATGCAAAATCCTCCTTTAATGAATTACACGTAGCATACACTAGAATTAAGAATGAGCTACAAAATTGATTAATTGAGGTGTCCATTACCATTGAAGAGTTAAACTATCTCACACTGTCATACCCCAGGATGTCAGTGATGTTTGGGTTACCTAAACTACATAAGAACCTCAAACAGCCACCCATGAGACCCATTGTGGATGCAAAAGGTTCCATCACTCACCCACTCACAAAACTCATAGACATTAGACTTAAATAACTGGTATTCTCTGAAACCCATATATGAGGGAATCATGGAGTTTTTTACATCTCATTAACAACACTCCACTTAAAACTGGGTATGTCCTTTTGACTATTGACATCAACATTTATAGTCTGTTATTCCCCATAACATAGGCTTGGAATGGTTTTCAGAATACTTATATGAAAAAAAGAGTTGAACACAACAATGTCCAAGTATATACATACTTACTTGAACTTATTTTGAAAAACAACTTCATCTACTTTAACTGTGAAATATATCTGCAACAGGAGGGGGTGGCAATGGGTTCTTCTTGGGGGGCCTATATGCAAATATTGTTGTCACCCAGTGGGAGAAGAAGTTTTTGTTCAATAGTCTGTTGTTCAAGTACGTAAAATGTTACACCCGGTTCCTGGATGACATTTTTATTTTGTGGGATGGACCCCCAGATCACATCAATGATTTAATTTCTTATATGGATTCTACTACTACTACATTTTTGAAATTCAGACATAATTATAGTATGGATCAGTTGCCCTTTCTAGAAGTCCTTCTCACTAAAGATTATACAAGCAATAAGTTTGCTTCAGAAATATATAGAAAGGAAACCTACTCCAACTCCCTACTCCATTATTCAAGTACACATCCACTGAAACAGAAAAATGCCATTGTAAAGGGGCAATTTATTAGGGTAGCCCGAATGGTTTCAGTTATGGATGATTTTCTCAGTGAATGTGATAACTTGAAATCCATGTTCTCAAGGAGAGGCTATCCGTAAAAATTTATTACTGACATTATGTTGGAAGAAGTAAATAAAAGGGAGAGAGGTCATTTCAGTCCTTTACTATTAGATATTGACACCAGTATCACCAGTATCAACAGTTCCACTCAATGCTTGAATGTGGAGAACCAAGAAGTAAAAAGGGACTATAAGATGTCTTTCATTACCATATACATTAATGACAGTTATACAGTAAGAAAAATCTTAGAAAATAATTGGTCCATACTAAATCATGAAAAGCCATTAGACCAGTTATTGATTCACATCCTGCTATAATATTTAAGAGGGGCAGAAACTTAAAGAATATATTTGAGATGAAACCAAAGGGAATGAATAATGTTGGGCACATGAAAAAGTGTGCCATGTGTAACTATTGTAAACACATTAAGGAAGGTAGCACTTTTCTGATAACATTGAAGTAAAACTTCATCAAAAATACAATTGTGGATCCGAAAGGATTATTTATTGTGCTCTATGTAATTGTTGTAGCTGTTTTTATTTTGGAAAAATGGACTGTAAATTAAAAAAAACACATTAATGAGCATTTGTATGACATAAAATCAAAAAAAGATGCAAATGCACTTAGCAAGCACATAATGGAAAATACTGGTCATTCTTTTCATTTTACTGTCATTGATAATATTAAAACAGAACCTCAAGGTGGAGCCTGGTCTCTTTTACTAGAAAAGAGGGAGCATTACTGGCAACTGCATCTTAATGCATCTAGTTGGCCAGGCTTAAATTAACACATTTCTATCACCTCTCTTTTAAAATTAAAAGCCCTAGAAAGATAACACTGTTTTAAATAATTATTTATTCATTATTTATATATTTTGAACACCATTTCATTTATGTTTTTATACTATAATGAGAGTTTATCATCTATTTATTCCATCTCATACAGATTTTATATGTTACATATATAATACACCCCCGGATTCTGCAAGCCTTGCACGGCATGCAGGATTAGTGCAGGAGCTCTAGCAGGCAATATGTCTGCCTTGCAATCCAAGAATAGCCTGCAGGGGTGTGTACGAGCACTACTGCACTAGTCCTGCACGGACTCAACCCCTGTATGCAAATTACCCCATTTGCAGGAGACATCCATGCAAATGAGGTAAATTTGCGATCAAGGAAGCTGGAAACCGGCTGTGCAGGACTACTGTAATCTACAGAAATGTACTTGGTCAGTAACTGAGTACATTTCTGCAAATTGCAAAATGAAGCTGTGACAGCTCCAAATAAAGGGTGCATATCAGTCAAGACGCATGCCAATGGCCAAGTATAAGGTCACTGGCATTGGAAACAGCTTAAAAAATAAAAAAAAAAACTGTTATTTTGTTAGCCGATCTCTGCAGTTTAAGCGTAGGGCAGCAGGTGCAAATGGGATTGGGGGAAAATAAGAAAATAAACCTAAAATAAGCATTCAAACTAAAATCACTATTCTGCCATTGAAGTCAATGGCAGGCAGAAGACAACATGGCCAGTGAGTAGTGGTTGCTAAGGGGGGAGGCTTAGTGTGAGACATGTAACTCTGCATTAGCAGGCAATCCTATGCAAATGAGGGGAATGATAGTGAATCCCACTTTTCCCCAGCATGCTAGTCAGGTCCCAACAGTGTAGTAGCAGGAATAGCTTGGTGCAAGCCTAGGCGTTAGCTGACATCACAGGGGCATGTGTAAGTGGAATGGAGCCCTGTGGCTCAGGTTTGCTCCTAGCTAAGCATAGCTAAGCAAGGGGATTTGTCTGAGTCTGCTTAGCCCTCTTTACATTGCCTAAGCAGGTTTGCGCACCATACACCAGGTTTAAAAAAAAAAAGGTAAACCAGGAAATAGCAGCTCTGTGCATATTTGAGCACTGTGTTTGCACGGCGTGCCCCTGGACTTAAACAGGAAGACAATGGGAAGGGAAAACAGTAGTATGAAGTTAATCAAGGAGAACTAGCATAGCTGGCAGGTGAAATGTATCAGAATCACCCAATTACACAGGCAGCAGGCCAGCCTAGCCCAAAACACTACTATAAACTATGCAAACACCTTCCACTCTGGTTTTTCCCATATTCGACACCACCGGTGTATACAAGCAGGGAAGTTTTAACCGACAAAACAACAAAATGATAGGGGCTGCAATAGCTATCATACAACTTGTGGAAGAGGCTGAGGGTGGTGAGGATGTGAATGCTGCTGACCAACCCACAGTGAGGAGACAGAGAAGGGTGTACAGATGCAGGGTAACCTACCGGGGGCTACATGAGCTGGAGATAGTGGAGTGCTATAGGGTGGACAGGGACCTCCTACAGCAAATTGTTCAGCTGTGCCGGCCACGCCTGACACACAGAACTAACAGAGGGGAACCCATCCCAGTGGATACCAAGGTATGTGTAGGCCTAAGAATAGCTATAGGTACCTTCCAAAGGCCAACTAGGGATATGATGGGGATCTCACAGACATCAGCATCCAGGGTACTCCACTAGTTCCTGGATGCCATGTCAGTACATGCCAGTGAGCATGTATATTTCCCCAACACCCATGAGGCGCTGGCCAGCAATATGCAACTATTCCACCAAACAGCATAATACCCTGAGGTAGTGGGTACTATATACTGCATGCACATGTGCATCAAAGCACCACCTGGTGAGCGGGGTAGGGTCTACATCAACCACAAGGGCTTCCCCTCCATCAACTGCCAGGTCATGTTCGATGCCCAGGGCATAATAATGAATATGTGTGAGGCTGCCTTGGAAGCTATCATGATTTCCACATCTGGCATCTGACACAGCTGTACCAGAGATTTGCCAATGGGGATATCCCTAATGGTCATCTAGTGGGGGATGCTGGATAAACATTGAAGCCGTGGCTGATGACATCTATCAGAAATGCACACACACACCTGAACACGAACTCCATAATGAGGCACACGCACAGACCAGGATTATAATAGAACATGTGTTTGGGATGCTCAAGTCACAGATCCGGTGCCTGGATACATCCGGTGGAGCCTTGCAGTACTCACCAGCTACATGTACCCAAATTGTCATCATATGTGCCATACTACACAATATGATCCTGTGGAAACAGCTGCAGCAGAAACAGCATGGGGCAGAGCCACACAGCCCCCCACCATTGCCAAGGCCTGCACAGGCACATAGTGACTCTGAGGAAAAACAACCTGAGCCTGCCCCAGTAGGCAGAAGGAGGCATGCCCAGTATGCCCTGGCCTTGGCAAAGAGGCAACGCATAGCACATACACTGACACAGGAGGGACCCAGGGAATAACACCCTCTCTGACTCTCATATACAGTAAATGGGATGCCAAACATGACACCACCTGTGCTCAACCATGTGTAGGGAGTGTACTATGTGCTCCGACATAGGCAGCCCTGCAGGACCACACTCAATACTGGGACGCCCACATAGTAAGTGACTCACACATGCCAGTCAGGGAGGTTCACATACCCAACAGCAGTCACAGCCAGCAGGACAGGTGTAGACAAACACAAACAAAGGCTGTGCTATGATCTCTGAATGATGCCTGTGGGTAACCCCCCCCCCCAGGCCTACACAGACAGACTACAGCAGGTCAGGCAGTGGGATGTTAGTACTGAAGGGTAGAAAGTCAGAAACTAATATGTAGGTCAATCAAAGCTAAGACCTGTAGTACACTGATATGCCTCTAGTCAGCATGATAGGTTAGAATGCAGAATGAAATGGAGTACCTGACATACCAGTAAAGTCAAAGCAAATGTGTACAGATGTCAGGAGTGCCCTCCCATCCTACGTAGAAATGTAATAACAGTCAGGTGTGCCTCCCAACCCTGTGTAGAAATGTAGTAACAGTCAGGTGTGTCCCCCAATCCTGTGTAGAAATGTAGTAAAAGTCATGTGTGCCCCCACCCAATCCTGTGTAGAAATGTAGAAACAGTCAGGTGTGCTCTCACCAACCCTAGCAATTTATGTAGTAACGGTCTGGTGTGCCCCCCATTCCTGTGTCGAAATGTAGAAATAGTCAGGTGTGCCCCCCAATCCTGTGTAGGAATGTAGAAACAGTCAGGTGTGCTCCCTCCAATCCTACGTATGCATGTAACAATGATCTGGTGTGCCCCCCAATCCGATGTGCACACATCGTAACAGTCAGGTGTGCCCACCCACAACTCTATGTAGAAATGTAGGAACATGTATGTGTAGGCATAATACCAGTGGAGCACAGATGCATAGAAGTGGCCAAGGTAGCAGGATAGGTTGTAGCATCTGCACAATATGCAGGTATGTGTGTGTTAAGTTGGTGTGTGTTTCATATTGTGTGAGAGTGGTTGGTATGTATGCATGTTGAGATAAGACCTGGTGGCCATTGCCACTAATGCTGATGAAAGGGACAAGTCCTCACAACTGAAGTGCCAAACACAATACCCACCAATATAACACAAGCTAGCAGTACGCCACTGCAAATGTATGGAGGTAATATGTGTCACCATCTGAAAGACTGACATGGCATGGCTGTTGGGCTAGATATATAAACAGTACACAGGGGAAAGTATGCCAGACATACAGTATATATTGTGTCACTGTGGAATGGGCACACCCTTGGAATAGTACAAACAGGTATGCATCACATTATCTCTTCCTGTAGTAGGGAATACTGATGTTGTCTGCCCAAACATTCACAGATCACAAAGGAGGTAGGACTGATGTAGTGAGAAACAGTGGATGCACCTGCACATGCATGCATAACTGGAATGCCCAATGTATATCTGTGTGTCAGCTGCAAGTAATGTCCATAGCACACATGCACCTAACTAACGCAAACGCCACCCACGGGTACCTCCCTGGTTGTACCCCTGCTTTGGGGAATGGTTACAATATGACCCCAACTGTATTTGGCAATAGCAAAAGAATGCAGCATGCAGTACCGGTGTCCCATGCAGGTGTGTCGCCAGCTGTAGGTAGCACCCTGCCAGCATCCACAACACCAGTCAGAACTGATAGAAAGTATTGGCATGAACACCTAGCACACCTACCTTGCCACCCCAGGGGAATATACTGTATGGCAGTCTGAGACTGTAGGACAGACAATTAATTAAATGGCCTGCCACATCTGGCTCGCATCAACAGCCAATGGCCCACAGGCATCTGCCAAGGCCCTGTGTCTCACACTTACTGCCATTGCATGCTATGTCATGGACACCCAATTAACAACACAACACACTCCACATACGCCATATGCAAGGCCATATGGCCAAACCACAGTGACATGTCCACCATGCCCCACTGAATGAACTGTCAACCAACACCAACACACAGCCGTGATGGGGTGATAACCATAGGGAAAGTATCAGAGAATGTATGTATAATGTAAGGAAGAAGAGAGAATAACTGAGGGGGGGAGGCGTGGCCAGCATGAAATGTGCAAGGTCCAGCACAAAGCTGTGTGCACACACTATCCCTGGCTGTAAACACATAACTGGGTGCCTACATACCTGCCCGTACACCACAATAGGGGTAATGTTCTGATTTATGGCCCCTGCCTCTGGGTAACCTGTGCGAATCTGTACAGCTGTGAGGTATTGCCATAGCAATATAAGGCTATACTGTCATGTTGTTGGATGTACATGCATGGGATCCCGTGCCAGCACTGTACCAAGGTGCTGAACCAGATACACAGACCCAGCTGCAAGTGTTTGCAGCACTCCCTCCAGGATGGCATGACCTACCATGAATATGTAGGCGTCTGCCCACAATACCGCACACAGCTGCAGTTACCCTTGTCCTCCAAGACATCACTGTGAGCAGGAATGCCCACCTGACAGTACATGAGGACAGAAAACATCACAGTGTATAACAATACACATGTCTGAATATCTCTGCTAACAGCAGTACCATGTAGCTGAAGCAGCACAGACACAATCACCTAGAGTACACACTATCCCCTGCACACTTTGTCCCCATATTGCCAAATGATCGACAGATACCCTGCAGAAACAGTTTTCTACCTGTAGGTGTACAACACAAAGGTCTGCACTGGAGTACAAACTGCCTAGAATCGATCCACACATGCAGTACAGAAGGGCATAATGGGCATGCTCCCACACTTAGAGAAATGAAGGCAATGTCAGACAATAGCATACTGAAAGGTCATATTGGGCATGCTCACACACTTACACACATGAATCCCATGTCTGCAAACAACAGTGGACCAGACATATCTGGCAGTTGCAGATGTTAGTGCAGACACTCCTCAGTATGCACCACTCATGCTTTGCACACACAGTGGATAGGAATACAGACATATATCCAAGGACAACACACTATAATAGGCCAAATGTAGATGTACATAGATGTGTGGAAGAGAGTGAGTGTGACAAGGAGCCATCCAGGCCTGTCCCACCCAGCACAAAGCGAAATGGCTACAACCACAAGAGGTTCAGATGTCACTCAGTGTAGATACTAGCCAACTGTATCTGTCAGCAGTACCGACTATGTGGTGCAAGTGCTAGCTGTACAAGGAAGTAGTCATCTAACAGCTGTATACACATACCTGTGGAATATGGCCCTGCATGTGCCTGCATGTGGTGTGTCAACCCCTAGATGAATGGCTTATGGCCCATGCACACACACTGGCCTCCCAATAGCCCTACTATGACAAGCCTGCTGAGGTCATCCACTGTGAAATACAGCTTTGGGAAGGTTGTAGCCCAGTAATCTCAGTGATGCATCCTATAACTTTGTACTGCTGTAGTGTGATAGAATAGTTAGGTAGGAGTTCTAATGCCAGACTTGGCAACTGTGTGTGTGTGTGTGTGTGTGTGTGTGTGTGTGTGTGTGTGTGTGTGTGTGTGTGTGTGTGTGTGTGTGTGTGTGTGTGTCTGTCTGTCTTTGTCTGTGTAGAGATCATTAGGCTAGTCACACTCACTACAATTCAAATGACATACTTTGACAAGGCTTCTGATGTCATCCACCCTGAAATACAGCTTTGGGAAGGTTGTAGCTCAGTAATCACTGAGGTGCATCCTATAACTGCTTACTGCTGTAATGTGATAAAATAGGTAGGTAGGAGTTCTAATCCCAGACTTGGCAACTGTGTGTATGTGTGTCTGTCTCTGTCTGTGTAGAGAGCAATGCTTTTTAGGCTAGTCACACTCCCTACAATTCAAATGCCCTACTTTGGCAAGGCTGCTGATGTCGTCCACTCTGAAATACACCTTTGGGAAGGTTGTAGCCCAGTAATCTCTGTGGTGCATCCTATAACTGCATACTTCTGCAGTGTGATAAAATAGGTAGGAGCTGTAATCCCATACTTGGCAACTGTGTGTGTGTGTGTGTGTGTGTGTGTGTGTGTGTGTGTGTGTGTGTGTGTGTGTGTGTGTGTGTCTGTGTTGTAATTCGTATCCTGGGTAGAGGTGGCTGTAAGTAACAACTGGAGTCAATGGGCAGCGGGTTTTGAAAATCTATTATATGGTGGCCCTAGTATATATCACAATGTCCACTGTACAGGGATAACAGATGTGAAATAGCCAAGAGGCTGGTGTGCATACCCATACCCACACATTTGACATCAAGGCCAGCCAAACAAATTGAGTGACCCTAGTATTACCCAGATAACACTCTCAACCCATGTCTCATACACACACTCACTTGCCTAGTCAACAGCTGCTATATTGGTAGTACCCTACATATTGCTCACTGATAGTAACCATGGTGTGATTGCAGGAGCTACAGTGGGCATGGCACCCCAACCATCAGTCCAATAGGCATGTACATGCCGACAGTGCACCTTTCCCATGTTCCCCACGAGACACCTGCAACACCTGTGGTGCCTTCAAATGTGATCCACAAAGGACATACCATGCTTGACAATACCCCCTGTATGGACAGATGCCACTAACACCAGAGAATACCAGTATCATGCTATCAACATAGGTGCTGGGTCAACCAGCCATCCATTAACAGTTCCCGCCATATGAGGCAAGGACTGGCAATCTGATGATAACAATCTGTGTACACAACATGGGCCAGACACCCCAGGTACAGTTCCACATGTCACTGTACATGCATGTGACATGTGTGCACATCCCAGACACCATCCATGTCATAGACTAAGGAACACATACATGGCAAGCAATGCACAGCATTGGCCACATGCAATAGTCACCCAGGTGACTGGTTCATTGGCCACACGCAGTAGTCACCCAGGTGACTGGTTGGTGAATACAATACCCACCTGTGTGGTCAGATCTAGACACTACACCCCTGAGCCACAGTGGAGACCATTGTCAAGGTATACCCATCACCTAGCCTTGTATAGCCATCTGGCACAATCGACTACAACACACCAGTGCAGCAATGCATCCATGCATGTCTGTACTGGCACCCTGTGTTTGTATGTGTTTTGTATGATGCATATGACAACATTCACACTCACTACAACCCCCATTGGCATACTGAAGCATGTTGTCTCATGTCAGACACCTCCACATACCCTTTGCCAGTATAACCTCCTTATGACCCCTGTGGTGCATGTGATACCTGCACTGTAATGTGTTGTGGCAATCCCACTAGTGATGATTCCTGGCCTTGCCAAGTGTGTCAATGTGTGTGTGTCCCTGTGAGAGTGTGGCTGTGTTGATGCTGGCACCTGTTCATGTTGACAGGCACGTGTACTACACCTACCATATAGCTACCATATCCCTGTTGCAAATGCCACTCACCATCACATATATGTTTTGAGGGCTCCTCAACATGTAACCTATGTGGTGCATCCAATAACTGCATCGACATGTGATAGCACCTCATAGTCATTAGGGGTTTGATACCCTGCACTGGTAGGCGTGTGACACAAACATTCTTATGCTTTCCTCTCCCACCCCCTCCCCGAGTATTATTTGCCTCTGTCTGACTCTCTCACTCCCAATCTGGTGGATGTGGAGACTTACACCTGCTGTGCTTAAGCAGCAGCATGTGTATTTTAAGTGTTGCCCATGATCAGCTGATGACCTCTGCACAAATTGCAGCCCTCCTATATCTGATTGCATGTGGAACAGCTGTGGTAACAGTCCCATAGCCAATTGCATGGAAACACACTCCAACATCTAGGAACATCATGTTGGTGTTGGGCCTTTACATTCACTGTGAGCAGGAACTCGATCCGTTGTTGGGCAAACAGCATCTCAGATGGATTGGGGATCTACCTCTAACAACATACACTGTGGAAACAGGGCAACACACAGGAGGGTGATGTGCCTGACCTGACTACAGACTGTAAGTGCTGCTGTACTGCATTTGGAGTAATGCTGGTGTAACAGGGTGAGTGTGTGGCTATGGCTGTCCTACATGTTTTAATAGCTGCCATGTCAGTGCTATGTTTATGAGGAAACCTCCATCTGTAGGGCCTTCTGCAGACTGGGCAGTGTGTGGTGCCTTTTGTTTCATGTGTTACCTACAGAGCACCTGTCTGTGAACTGCAGAAGGTAGTGTGAGGATTGCAGTTTGTAGATGGTGACAGCTGTGAGAGTTACTGACTTCATATCCTTCATAGGACATATGTTGCAACAAACCCTGTTGCAACAGTAAATGTATTAGGTTATCACAGCAACATGTTAATATTGCCTCAAGCATGTGCCTCCAGCCACACCTCTGTCACCCTTTGTATATATGTCATGCAATAAGAGGTGCATATGTGCTGTACACCATAATTAGTGTCATCATATCTGATAACAAGCCAGTGAGATATCAGATTGCTACACATGTTATGTGTAGTAGGGGTTACAATGTTTGACATAACCTGGACATTCTATGGTTGTGTATACAGTTTTGAAGTCTGTGTACTCATGGTGATTGTCGACACTGTGTGTATTGTTCATATGTACTTTGGCTTGTGAACACATTGTGGTAGATGTCATTGTTTGTGGTCCTGTTCTATCTGATGTTACATGCTGTTCCACTGTATGTTACCCTGTTGGCTTACATGTTTGTAGGGCCATACACACACATGTCCCATACCACAGTCAGGCTTTGGACAACACTGTGGAGTGGCCCAGTATATGTAGGGTTAGTGTGTAAGTGGCACATATGAGGATGGGGTTGCACAGATAGTCCATATACTGTAATATTATGCTAGCTTACCATATGTTGCTGTGGCTGTGTTCACATTGTTTGCAGTTATGCACTTTCACACAGGTGTATCATACTCTGTGCTGTGACATGCCTGTAGAGCCTGCTATACATGCTGGTACATGTATAGCATGGCAGTGTAGGCCATGTTGAGCTAGTCTGCCTGTAGCCTGCACAGTGCATTGTTACATGCTAGCAGCTTAGTGTACCTTTCCAGTGAGATGTCATGTCCAGATACTTGCCAGATGTACTGCTGCCTGTCCACAATAACAGTCATGTATGTCAAACAGAGCAGTGGGATGCTGTACAGATGTATGTCAATATCTAGTGGATAGTATGTGGCCATGGCACCTCCATACCAGTGGTTATCATGTGTCAGGACAGACAGGGATGTGTGATTGCATAACCTATGAGTGCAAATGTGTACCAGTAGTTACGTGTTATACCCATCTACATTGCTGTTAACATCCACACTGTCAGGCTTGGTCCACATGTCTTGCACTAAGGGGTTCTGTGTATACCTCTGGACTGTCCAGAGTATGTCAGACTGTCCACATATATTGGCCAATATCTCTACTGTAGTCCACAGGAGCATTGTGTGCTAGCAGTGGTAATGTTCTATGATGTCCTTAGGATATCTGTCAGTAGCCAATGGCGCACATGATAAAAGCAGATGTGACCACCCACACACACCATGTCTATGCTGCCTTAAGGTATATGGATGTACATTGCCATAAAATCCACCTTGGGTAAATGCAGGCCTACCACCTCCTGCCATACAGACTCTTCTGTCAGTGTGCATGTGATGGTGCCAGCTATGCCTTGTTATGTAACAGTTACATCCCATTGTGTCAACTGAGTTCTTTACCCCCTAGGGACTGTGTACAGAGTGTAGACAGAGGCTGCTGAACTATACATCTGCATTACTTACTGTTGATTGTTTGGTATCCTGTGGCCCAGTCTGTCTTTACTATTGTACTACTTGAAAGCCTCGGCCCGAACAGCAACATTTGTAAACCTTTCCAGACTACTGTATTAGTATAACTGTTTCACAGTTGCATTGCTCTGCTTATATGGATGTCAGTGTCTAAACAGCTATGTGACATGGGACATACAACTTTAATAGTACACAAATAAAGCTTCTCCATTTATGCAAACCTGTGTGTAGTGTTATATCCTTTGACCTCTCTGTGGGTATATATTGCAGGCAACGATTGTCATTTGTATGGGTGGCTAATACAGTGTCCAGTTGTTATGGTGGTAACTGTAGGCATAGTGGCTGTTCCATATTGTGTGCACCTTCTACATATGTATCTTACTATACATATCTCTGCGTGTGTATGTGTAGTTACATATATATCTATATATATATATATATATATATATATATATATATATATATATATATATATATATATATATATATATATATATATATATATATATATATATATATTTATATATATATATCTGTATCTGCATATATGTGTCTGTATATATGTATCCTAGGGATGTCGATAGCTTCCACATTGTACATTCCCTATGGGAGCCAGACTGTACTGCATGATATGTTACTGATACCAGCCTGGCATCATACAGGTGGGATGGAGTACTGTAAACATCTTGTGCCCATGTCGTGTCAGGGCCTGGTTATGGGATCTGCAACAGTTGGTAGTGTATTGCAGGGCAGACGTGTTTGGCTGTGGGGGGTATACCTATTCGTACAAGATGTATATTGATTGGGGCCTCGCAACTCCATTAATGGTGCATGTGGACATATATGTTTTTATGTTTCCATTGTTATCTACAGATGTATGTCTTTATATACCTATATATATATATATATATATATATATATATATATATATATATATATATATATCTGCTTACATATATATCACTTGCTGTATATAAATATATATATATATATATATATATATATATATATATATATATATATATATGGATTTGTAGGTATATATGTTTATATATATTTATATATATATATATATATTTATATGTTTATATATATATTTATATATATATATATATATATATATATATATTTGCATATATAGAAATGTTTTATCTGTTTACATATTAATATATATACACACACACATACATCTACATGATGAAATACATTCCCTGTACTGTTGAATGACTGGGCGGGATGATATGTTTGTATGGTCACTGGTAAAGGCTGAGTGCCGAAACTGGTTTGACGTATTTATGATGGCACAATAAAAGAGAATGATACTGGATGCTACCTGTTTGTGCTGGCCTTTTTCCTTTAATATGTTTGTATAAACAACAGGATTACGTGTGTCTGACATGGCTTAGTGGTAAATCGCTATGGTGTGCATGGTCCTGGGTTCGAGCCTTGCAGGAGCTGTTTATTTTGTTGCTAGGCAGAACAAGGCAGTTGGATGCAGAGTGATTAAGGCAGTTTTGAGCAGTTGTAAGCAGGTTTGTGTGGGTTTGCACCGAGGTAAGCACTACTAACGTCCAGTTACTGTTTCTTATATTCAGTTAGCATCTAAATTGCTTAACCTATGTAGGCATTGCTTTCCCCTGCGCAAATGGGCTTAATCCCGTTTACTGCTGCTTAAAAGTGCTTACTACCGCTTACCTCCTTGCTAATTTATTTAAAAGAAAAGAAAAAAAGGTTGTTAGGAAAGTGGTGAAAAAGGGGCACAAAGAGGGAAAGACACTAGAGAAAATAGCTAGGGATGTGCAGGGAGGATGTGGGGAAGGTCCATAGCTGCCCATTTCTTCTACAGCAACAGCTGTGCATATACTCTAAATTTGGAGGTAGATTTGGACACTCAATCCCCTTTGAGTAGGGTGAGGAAAACAATAATAAGTCATGATGCCAATTAGACCTGATTACATGTGTCCAGTGGACATGTGTGCGAAATGGACAGCTATGTATGGGGCGAGATTTTTTTTTTTGGGAACAGATTGCCCTTTTTTTCTTTGTTTTTCAGGTGAGAGTGGGATGTTGGGGGATGGATAGTAGGTATATTTGGGGAGGTAGGTTGGGTAGATTAACAGACAAGACAAACAAGACACATATTGGGGTGGTATGTGACACGTGGGGAGTAAACACCTTGATGGGGAGAGGTGTTGGGAAATCGGAAGCTCATGAACCCTCTAGTGGAAACAGTGTGACTGAGGTCCCCACCCATGGGCAGTCACCACTGCACCTTCAGAGCCCCAAAGGTGGCTGTGCTGGGGGCTGAGTCACATAGCCAGCCTGACCCTCTAGTCATGACAAATGGCCATCGAGCTGGTGTAGCAGATCACCAAGCTGCTGGTTGAGCTCGCTACGCACCACGACCTGGGCCTGGTGATGGTTGACAGGTTTCTGTCTGCACCTTCTACCGGGGGGGCAAGCCCCATCCCCTGAGGTGGTTCCACCTGGAGGTGGTGCAGGACCAACAGACAGGGAGGTCCCGGGTTGGGCCCCAGACATGCTGGTGTCCGGTGCCATGGCCAGCTGAGGAGGGACAGGTGATTCCGCTGGGACCGGCCTTCCCAAACATGCTATAGTCTTTAGAGTTTATCATCATATATGGGTTAGTAATAGTCAACACATTCCAGGGTTAGGTATAACAGCATGCATAGATATTCCCATTAACCCAGACACCAGATTCGGAACAGTTGCATAGCAAACAGAACACATGCATATATGGGACCACAGTGGTATTAATAACAGCATGCAAATATATTGATGGCACCATGCCACCAATGTTGGAATAATTCAATATAGCACATGCATGGGAATGATTAAAATATTTATCAAACAATATGGCATTATCAGAACATTGGAGTCATTACATACCGGTTGCGGTGGTTATGTTGTTTATTGTTGGAGATGTGGGGGGTGGGGAGATGTCAATTAACAACTAGTATATTCCTGTAGTCCACATTACTTTCCTAGTCAGTGCTGTTATCTGTACCTTACATGTCTTACTACACTACCCTATAGCCTTAGTTTGGACAGTGATATGGTTGTCGTCATTGTTATACATGAACTGGTTTTACCTGCAGTATACACGTCTTACCTGGTATACCTGTGGAGGGAATGTATGTTAATACTAACTGACTGTTTCTACACATACTCCCAGATTCTGAGTTGATGTTGTGCACATAGCTATCCAACTCTTTCTGCACAGACTCTGGCCATGTGTTGACCACATGCAGGTGTACCGGGACATGTCTAGAGTATTACCCTCTTCAGCCTTTAGTGATCTGACACACACATATACATGCGTTCCTACACAGTTATATTATGTAGCACAGTGTGAGTGACAGTGATCAGTGATACTTTATTATTCAGAGAAACTGCAACACTCACAATTCCTTACAATATCAGAGTAAACAGTACCAGTGCAGGGTATAATGTTTTTTATTTCTCAGCACAGTGTTTTTATCCGACGTACCTGTGGGAGCAATGTTTGTTAGCACTACTTGAATGTTGCCACACAAAGTTCCAGATTACACATTAGTATTATGCACATACATCTCACTCTCTTACTGTACACACTCTGGTCACAGCTTGACAACATGGGGGTGTAGATAGGACATTCTTGGCTTATTACTCTCTTAACAGTTTCAGGAGTTGCTACAGTGACATATTTGTTCACATAGATGTTGGACAATCACTTATATTCCCTGTTTGCTGGCTAAACATCTGGGATGTTCCCACAGACATACCAGGGGGACAGGGGGACATACAGCAGATATGGGCCCATATACTGGACATTCTGGTCCCATCTGTACAGTTGTGGGGTATGATTCTGTATGAAGCCCACTTCCACTCCCAGGATTCAGACCATGGCTGTGTCTGCTACAGCTTAAACACTGCCCATCAGAGTTGTGTGTGCTATATAGATATTTCTGTATATTTCCTATCTACTTTCTGTCTTGTAATTTTCCTTTGCTTTTGCATTCTGACCTTGTATTACAACACTCTTATACATATTTCCTAGACAGTTATATTTTGTAGGATAGTGTGGGTGACAGTGTTGAGTTATACCTCATTATTCAGAGCAACTGCATCAGTCACAATGCCATACAATACCAATGTAAACAGTACCAGTACAGGGTATCATTATTGTATTTCTGGGTACAGTGTTGGTATCTGACAGACTTGTGGGAGAAATGTTTGTTAGCACTACCTGAATGCTGCCACACACAGTGCCAGATTCCACATTACTATTATGCACATACATCTCACTCTGTTACTGTACACACTCTGGCCACAGCTTGACAAGATGGGAGTGTAAATGGGACATACATGGCTTCTTAGTCTCATAAGGTTTTGGGGAGTTCCTAGTGTGCCAGCTTTCTTCTCATAGATGTGTGTCAATCAGTTGTAGTTTCTGTTTGCTGCCTTTACATCTGGGATCATCCCACTGATTTCCCAGGGGGACAGGTTGACAGGCAACAGATATGGGCCACTTTACTGGACATTCTGGACATATATGTACAGTTGTGGGGTATGATTTTGTATGAAGACTACTACCACTGGCAGGTTTCGAACCATGGCTGTGTGTGCTAAAAGTACAACAGTTCACATCTCAGTTGCATGTGCTATTCGGGTTTTGTTGTCTGCCTTTTCCCTTTTTTCTATCTATGTGTCTCTCAGTTGTACTAAATGACCTCTGGGGATTACACCAGTCATATACAGACATTCCTACACATTCTATTTATGGTGCATGGTGTGGGTAACAGTGCTTAATACAACAGTACTATTATGTGAATGCAAATCTACATTACCATATGATACCAGAGTATACACATGCAGTCCAGCAGTTAGACCTTTATTGTCAGGCTATTACACTTTTATTTACATATATAAATCTCTTCCTGCCATATTCTCCGGTGTATGCAGTACTTGCCTTAATCAATACACTTTTTATACAGGCAATTAATTTACTAATACGTTTAGATTTATTTCCTATGACAGTACATGCAAGAGTATTACTGACCTGCTTTACATTGCAACCTCTACAGGTGACTTCTATGGGCCTCCTGGTTCATGGCCCACTCAATTGCAGCTGTGGAGGACATAAGAGGAATATTTAGCCGTAACTATCCATGATATACATGAGCTGGCAAGTATTACACACATAGTGGGGTGATACTTACACACAGCTGGGACATCCCCTGCCATTCTAGCATCTTGGATCCACTGCTCCAAGATGTCCCCCTTACACTGCTTCAGGTCAGCATAGTGATGCCTGACCTGCTCACCAGTTCGGGGTATGCCAGTGGCACTGGTGAGGTCACGGGCGAGACGGTCCCAGGCTTCCACCTTATATTGGGAACCCTGGTACTGGCCCTGCAGCAGTCTCTGCTCATGGTCTTTGTCTTTGACAAGGAGTCCTGCCATGACTCTGGAATCCTGGATGCATTAGCACTGCGCCCAAAAGCACACACCCTCTCCCCTTCCTGACATGGTGCCTGCAAGGGAAGCTACAACCAGTTATGAGATGTATTCCTGCCTGTTAGGTTTAAATAGGGCCAATTTTCCACACTTTTTCATGATTGGGCGGTTTTGGAAAGGCTAAGTTATGGACAAACCTGCTTACCTAAGGTTGGAATTGTTTAAAGGGATATAACACTGGGCACATTGAGTTAGCTGGCCTACACATTGCTTACACCTCCTAAGCTGGCCTGTGCAATGCATTATGTTTTCTTTTTGGCATTGATTTATTACTCATTACATCTTATATGTATGCCTGGTATACATGATCCATGTGTATGTACACTGTATGGGGTCCTTGTGTTTTATTGGGGACTTCCAACACCCTATTGCAATTACACCTCACTTCTGGGCTTACTGCTGTACTCCAGTTCACATATTTATGTTATGTAGTGGGTTATGGAACATATGACTGTATACTGATTCCTTTCACAGGTTCAGTTTGATTTTACTATAGTGAGGACTTGTTTGCTGATACCTCGTTCTTCTGTACTGCTGTGATGGCTTGGTGGTTACCTACTGTGACTATAGGGTTCTGGTTTCAACATCTGCAAGGCAGTTTATTTTGTTGCTGGGCAGAGCAAGGGCCATTGGATACAGAGTTATTAAGGCACTTTTGAGCAGTTGTAAGCAGGTTTGTGCGGGTTTGCGTGAGGGTAAGCACTGCTAACCTCCGGTTAATGATGCTTACAGAGAGTTAGCTTCTAAATTGCTGAACCTGTGTGCACATTGCTTATCCCCATGCAAATGGGCTTAAACCAGCTTACTAGTGCTTACATATGCTTACTACTGCTTATTGGTGCTTAGATTTGCTTACTAGTGCTTTATTCATTATGACACTGACACCTCACATGTGCACTTAATGCAGTATTCCACTTCACAAATATATGTTATTTAGTGGGTTATGCAACAAAAATATTGGTCATAACATGCTTTGCCATGGAAAATGGAATGTGCTACAGTGGGACTTGAACTGGGAATGCCTGCTCATATGGCAAATGCTCTGCCCACTACACTATTGCTATTTTTCATTTGCATACAACTTCCTTGTTATCCTCTTCAGCCATTTAAGCTGCATTAACCGTAGCTAAGCGATGGGCACACCCGTGCACTTACGGTTAGCTTTAATTGAATTTTAAAATAAAAAAAGGTTTGTTCATTTTACTTGTAATTACTTGCTGTTGTACATGAGGAGGAATGTTGGTGGGGATATGTGGACACCTATGAGCGGTCTCGCTCATTTCTTAGCCCTTTCTGCTGTTATTCATTACGGTGACGTGTATATTCTAAGAGCTCTGCTCTCAGATACATCCCCTGTACTCTTACACACTCCATATAAAATTAGGAGCTCAAGCAGCATGTCTCATTAATATGCATGGCGCGCTGCCGTCCTGCTCCTAAATGACCGCTTCCATGCAGGATTAAGCTAGTCCTGCATGGACGATTAGTAAATCCATGGGGGGGGGCAGTCTTTTACATGTCTTTTTCTTTTAGGGGTGTGTCAGTTTAAATAATTTATTAATTATTAATGACTTTTTTACCCAGTTTTTTTTGTACTATATAGATTGTGTGATTAAATTTATTATCTGATGAAGTTCTGGAGTGGTCAGGACGAAAGCGCTTATCATTTGTTTTATTCTCTTCAATAAATTCCAGTATTGGTTTTATCGAATTTGGCCAGAATAGGTGCATTTATTTACTGTGGAGTGGTTCATCCTTCTGTTCCTGCTTGGCATTTTTGTGTTTTGCAACAGTTTTTTCTTTTTGTCTTTTTTCACAAACTAATCACCTTGGAAATCCACCCCCCCCCCCCCCACAAAGGTAACCACCATGAAAAACTTCTCCAAAGCTAACTTTGGGCTCCTAAAACAGAGATGACTAACTTTTTGGCACCCATGCAAATGGAGAATAGCTACATGACCACCGAGTCATACACCAATTCACTGTACGAGCACATACACAAATGCATGGATCTCACCATACCCAATAGAACCAAGATGCTCTCCTCCAAAAAAAGGAAGCCAGTCTGTTGGTCCCCTGCCATAAACAAACTCTACAACAGAAGGAAGAAACTGATGTGGAATAAGGTGAAGTCCCAAGAGTGGAAAAACTCCCTTATCAGCCTCAACAAAAAGTTGAGATCCCTTATCAAATCCTCTAAAGCTAGATATGAAAACAGAATTCCAGCAGATAGTAAAGACAACCACAAGGCCTTCTATAGTTATGTAAAGAATCTCCGTGGCAATACCCTGATTTGCTCTGAGCTACTGCACAATGGTACCTACTATACCAAGCCAACAGATATTGCCAATATACTGACCGACAGATTCAGTGCCAGCTTTACCCCTCTCCCCCACCAAAGGACCAATCACAATACCAGTAGTTTGCCAGGCACCCAGTATTACTGCTGCACAGGTTAAAACAGCACTGTCCAAGACCAAGAATACAGCTTCTATGTGATCTGACAATATCCCTGGCTGTGTTCTACATGAACTACAGAGTGAACTGGCACCTCACCTGTGTGTCCTGTTCAATCACAGCCTCACCTCAGGCTTTGTCCCTACCAAATGGCGCACTACTACAGTCATCCCTCTCCACAAAGGAGGAGCAACTACAGACCCTGGGAACTATCACTCCATTAGCCTGATGAGTCTGATATGCAGAGCTATGGAACACATCATCATGGACCTAATAAACAAGGATATAGGGAATCGCCAAACTCTGGATCCCACACAGTTTGGTTTTGTGAAGGGCAGATCATGTCTGCTCAACTTGGTCGACTTCTTTGAGTCAGTCACCAGAGCTGTGGATGAAGGAAAGGTGGTTCATACAGCCTACCTTGATCTGGCCAAAGTCTTTGATACCATTCCCCACTGAGGAATCATAGAAAAACTCACTAAGCTAGGCATCAATCCCTATATCCCTAGGTGGTTTGCAAACTGTCTCACAGATAGAACCCACAGTGTGAAAGTAGCTGACTCCAAGTCAGAAGGCCAACTAGTCACAAGTGGAGTTCCACAGGGTTTAGTCCTGGGTCCTCTCCTGTTTGGTATCTACTTCTCCGAAGTCCAGGCCAACATGAAGGGACACTGGCTGATAAAGTTCACAGATGATTGCAAGTTGGGAGCTATTATTAACTCCCCAAGTGATGTTGACATCCTACAGAATGGCTTCACTGAGACCAACAACTGGTGTCAGAACCATGGCCTTAAGCTCAATGTAAAAAAATGTGTCATCATCCCCTTTGGGAAAAACCTGGTTCCCATGAATTACCACATTGATGGTAGTCCACTGAACACAGAAGGCGTTATAAGAGATCTAGGAACACAGGTTGACAGCAACCTCTGTTTTGATCACCACATTGCCACTGTGGTCAGAAAGTCCTTCTATGTGGCACATCTCATTACTAAGGGTTTTGCATCCAGGAAGAAAGAGGTCATTGTCTCCCTCTACTCTTCCCTCATTAGACCAATCATCGAGTACATTGCCCCATTTGGCATGTACCTCACTAGACACCTGCAACAACTGGAAAGGTCACAGAAGTACCTCACAAAGAGGATCCTAGGCCTTAAACACGTCCTATATGGAAAGACTCAAAAAACTCCAACTCTTCTCTGTCTCATATTGCCTACTTGGAGGAGATCTCTGCTTGACTTACAAAGCCATGTCTGACCCAGCTCTGTTAGACATGCTACATCTAAAGAAATCCCAATCCCTCCGCACCACACACTCCAGACACCTCAACCTCATTACCACAATCAACAGAATGTCCTGGAGGGACAGGTTCATAACCCAGAGACTGCTCATGCTATGGAATAGACTTCCCATACATGTCAAGCAGAGCACCTTACTAACCATCTTCAAGAGAAATCTTGATGAGTAGCTGGGAAATAGAAACTTCACCCCAGGGATAACTCCAGTTGCTCTACCCAACAGAAGCAATGGGAACTAAGGTTGTGTGGCACGATGCCAGGGGAATACTATGGCTAGACTTGTAAAGGCCCCAGGGCCATTAGCCTAGTACACTCCTATGAACCTATGACCCTATGTCTACATAACTTTTAACAGAAAAGCACTTGAAACACACCTCTTTTTGGACAACAGAATGGTAGGAGCCCCCCTGAACCCCAAACAAATGAAGGTTTGTACAAACCAATATATGTTTTCCACACAATTATCAGTATGTATACACGTTTCAACAGAAAAGTAAATTTAGGAATGTCAGTCACTTTTCACTGTGCCCACCACTCCTGTTGAGGTTGCCGTGGACCATCTCAGAACTGTAACACCAGTGTCAGCAACATGTACATTACATTTCTCTCCAATACCGTGGGACATTGAAAAAGCAAATATTAGGAACATATGTGTGGTGATTGTATAACCTGTTTATCTCATAAATGTAAATGTCTGCCAAAACTGCCTATGCCAACAGTGAAGTGCATACAGATAAAAGTTCCATTTTTTTCCAGGGTATATAAATACATTTGTAACATTTTACAAAATATAAAATGTGCTTGAATAATACAAGCATACCTTAGCAAAATTATCCTTCTCTGCAGAGAAATCACCTTCAAATGGATACCAATCATGTCTCCTCACCTTCAACTTCCCTAGCTACAGAATTACCTTTTTATAGTGTAGATTCAGTCCTCTGAGCACTGTGAATATGCAAATGACGTGTGAACTGATTAGAATTGCTGAATACCAAATGTTTGACCTTGTGTAGCAGATGTAAAAACAGTGTAGACTCTACACTATTGTTGGGTGATAATGGCTTGCAACTGTGAATGATTTGTGTGAGAGAAGGAAAATGCAACAACAATTCCGACACCCTTCCCTGCAGTGGGTGTTTTAGTGAGGCTTACACTTACAATGTGTAGAAGTAACTTCAGCCAACTTTTAAATAAAGTAAAACACCACACATTTACAATTTTTGATCCATAATTGCAAAATGCTCCTGCCTTTGCTGATATCTGATGCTCACAGCTATGTATTTGTATCACATCTTGAAAGAGAATTACTAGGAAATGTACTATAGCCTGCATTTCTGATATTACTGTAGAGATAAGGGAATAATGACCAGAATACAAATGGAAGACATAGCTGTATTTATGCAAACATATTCATAAATGGTTGTGTGATCACTCATTGCACTAAATATGTTAGCCACACATGTACAACCAAGAATGTCAAAATGTATGATCTGTTAATACTGTAGAAAAATGTGAATTGCTTGTATACACATGATTTGATTGGCGTTAGAAAACTGTGTCTATAGCAGAGAGAGATAACACACTCCAACTGTATTTTGTAATTTTATTAGTTGGATAATTCAAATACAGAGCTGTGTAATTGTTTTCTTTTTAATGTGTTTTGTCTGTAACATTTGCTGAATGTGTGGCTTAGTGGAAACATGATGAAATGCATAAAAATTGAAATATTACTGCCAGTTGCCTTAAGAAGAGCAAACACACTTGGTGGCATTGTGCAGCAGTCAGCAACTTAGTAATGGCAGCAGAAATTACACCTGTGACTAAACTGTGTGTGCAGCACAAGGTGTAAATACATTGAGGTACAGAATAGGTAAGCTATGTAAAGCATTGTTTGAGTTCGACATTAGTTACTTTTACTGAGGAAGGATCATACTGAGTATTAACAGAAGGAGTATATGTTCGCTATCGAATGTTATATTTGCTCACCAGTTTGCAAACATGGTTCACTGCTTAAGTGAAAAAAACTGAAGCATTTTATTTGGTTTGCCTTCCTTTACACAAACAGGCTATGGGAGATGTGCAGGTCTCAGCATTCTGGACAGTACGGATTGTAAAAAATGTACACCTGTTGCCTAGCTTTTCCTGTGGCACCAGGTGTAAGTTCATAGCCAAAGCACAGGAGTGCTAGAGTTCTAATTCAACACTTTATACTTTCTTATTAAGAGTGACCCATTGTAAATTTTCAGAAAGCTTAGATTATAAAGATAATTCTGCATACCAATACATATGTATACCAGGTTGATTGAGCATACATATGGTATCATATCTGTTTTATGCGTAACTGTTGTAATATAGCAGTGATGATTATGTAATTATAAATGTATTTTTAGATCTAAGATGGACTTCATAGTTTACTGACAATCATCTACATACCTCTCATACCATAAGTATAAATGTAAAACAGAATGTATTCTGTAGTCTGAACCAAAGCTCAAAAATCTACTCTGAAATTAATACATGTATATGCATTTGCAGTATATTGTCATACATTACTCATGCATCACAGCTGAGAATGTGTAAGCCAGGGCCTTGTCATGTCACACGCACTGTTTAAAGTGTATAGTTGTAATGACCATGGCTGGCAAACACTTCTTCTGTGGCAATGAGGAAAAAATCACTTATGTGGATATTTATGTGTTCTCTTTTTTCATAGGTTTGAATCCCACATTGTACAAATTACTTTTAACAGCATGCAAGGCTGCACAAAATATGAGTCAAATCATCCCATCGATCCCTCAAAAGTCATGTCTTAAAAGCCAAGTCATTTAGCACATCAATGTTGACCACTGGACAAAGTGTTGTCAGGTATAGCAGCACACATGCCATACATTAATACGAAATGCCACATTATCCTTCCTATTTCATAAGCTCTCTTCCTCATTGTTTAGCAATGTTTCTCTCCTTGTAACATTATGCAAACATAGCTGGCATGGTTGTGTGGCTTTGTGCACTGGCCATAAAACACAAGATCATGAACTGGCAGGAAAACACTTTTACTGCTGTTGGAGGACCTCGGCAGACATGACAGGAGATGGAAAGGATGGTGCCAAATTCTGGCCACAAAGATGGGATTTGAAGGAGTCAAATTATGTGTTGTACTCCTCATAAAGTCCTACAGCCATGGTCTGCTGCAGGGGGACTATAAGGCTGAAGCTTGGAACAGTCTAGCCAAGGCTGTCTCCACTGTGACCGGCATACTACGCACTGGCAAGCAATGCAGCACCATTATAACATGCTAAAATGGTGAAAGCAGGAGAAAATCAACCAGTGGTTGGATGAGGTTAGAACTACTGTTCTCCTACAGTTGTGTATGTATACAGATAAAGCAACTTTAAATGTTATAGAAAGCTGTAGATTGACAAGGCTGGTATGCATAATGCTTTCACATCTCTTTTTCTCTCCTTTATTTTACAGCTCCTCAGAAAATTTCAGCTAAAAGGGAGCACATGCTGAAAGATTAGAAAGACTCAAATAAGGGGTATGCATGCAACACAGATGAACATGACTTTATTAAATTTATTGCTCTCCTATACCTTACTAGCAACTTAAGCATACAAATTTTAACTGTAAAAGCAAGTATGGACACTCTCTTTTGTAGCTCTTGGTAATTGTATTAAGTAAGTGTAATAGAGCATTCAGATTTGGTGGGTTCAGTTCCCATAAGTAACAAATACATTCAAACTACAAAGATAATTTTTGTTATTTTAATTCCAGCAAGATTGGCTTTAATGCCATGTTGTTAACTTAATCTGTACTATTTTTAAAAGCATATATGCATTTTGCAAGGATTAATTTTTACAATTCACAATCTTCATTTGGAGTATGAAAGCTGTATAGCTAATATAATAATAAAAGTATATTTATTGTAATAAAGGATTTGAATGTGACATGCGATATTCTAATTATCTATTTTATTTTTTGTCTTATCCCACTCCTTATCTTTCTCTTTCATTTTTTTTATAAATGGGAACACACCATTTTGATGTCATACTTTTCTGCCAACAAACCAAATACTTTTCAGCAGCCGGACGTAGGCTAACCACTGCAGCTCATCCTGTGAACCTTTCACTGGCTGCCACACCTATGCCCAGCATCTCTGGGATTTAACCTGGCAGTACTGCACTACCTGGCCTATCCACATCAGGTAGCATTGCCCCAGCTGATGATGGACTGGCACCCTGTGGGAGTATTGGTGGAGGCGGTGATTACATCATCCACAAGGAACTGCCAGGGATGGTGTGTGATACAATAGAAACTGCCATTGGTGGCCACCCCAGTCATCTGGAGAGGTTGCTCCTTAGAATGAAATCTCACTGGGAACTGAGGAAGGAGGCAGTTCTGTGAGTGGGGACTATATTCTCATTGTTCCCATGCTTGATGGGCATGTGCCTCTTTAATGGTGCCCCCCCAAACTTTTGTGTCCATCACCACCCTTGTGTCTGTCTTGTTAGTCCTGTTTGTCTGTACCTGCTTCCTCACCTACCCTACCTACTTGATCATGACATTCTTATGTTTCTTCCCCAACATTCCATTCTTTTTGAAGTGAAAGAAATGGGCACCTGTCCCACAAAAAAAAAAAAAAAAAAAAACAAGCAAAAAAAAAAAAAACCAACAAAAAAATGGTCCCATATATAGCTCTCTACTTCGCATATGTGTCTTCTCGACACACATGATTTAGTCCAATTGGCAATACAACATGACTGTGTTGTCCGCTATCTGTCTTGTCATAACAGCTCAAATTCATCCAATTTTTAATACATGTTCACGTTACCATGATAAAGAAATGGGTAGCTATGCTTCTTTCCTAATTCCCTCCTGCAAATTCCTTAATTGCTTCCCCTTTGTTCTTCCCCTACTTGACCCCCAAATCACCATACTCCTACCTACCCTATTTTCATACCTTTAATCTGGTCAAAAAATAGAATTGCACACTACACACATGTCCAGAAATGGCCCCTAATAAAGCCTTCACTTTTTTCCTCTGCATTTGCATGGAGTTCGGCATTATGCACCAATGCCAAATGGCAGTGAATGGCTCTACATGTCCTATGGCAAAACCTGGTGAGTTTTTGCCATATGCCACATTAATCTGGTTATCTCCACCCAATGTTGCTAAAAATCACTGTACTAAAGGAGCACTGAGTTAAAGAAGAATAAAGGCAGTACTTTGAAATATTTACTCTGACAATTCTTTAGACTGATGAATATAACAAATGCAACTTCCTATGTGCAGTGTTGACATAAATTACTTGAGTGAACATTTTTTTAACAGTAGTTTCAAGAGTTCTATTCCAGCTGCATCTCTCAAAATTTCTTAGTGTGATGATATATGTGTATGACATATATAATCACCCACATATTAAAAACTGCCACGTTTATAATTTTTCATGGAGATATATTGATTACTTTCCAAAAATCAGTATCTGAAGTGACATCCATCCCCACTGCTATCACATATTTAGCTAACCTTGTTCTGCTTGTCATAAACCTGTTGTCCCTCTCCTAAGCTTTATTTACCTTTATGTCAGTCACTCCATGCTACACAGCATGTAATGTTAATCACAATGATAGTCCAAAAGAATAACCATTAATATGCCATTAAACAAAACACTGTTAGGTATATGTTCATCTCTCCCTGTATTCATCCCATCACTCTAACCCCTCTTTATTTGTTTGTATCTATTAGGTTCATGGATGGTGTCTGAAGACTGAATTCACAGCTCTGATGGATAATACGAATATGTTCCCTTAATTCAATAGTTTATCAGTGCTCCTGTACTGTGCAATGTTTTAAAATCATCTGTAGGATTCTTTTTGTCATGTTTAGGTGAAGATGGACGAAATCTTCATCTAATGTGATGTGAAAACTGTCTTTACATAGTACACACATTTTTCAGGATATCTGTCTATATGCAAATAGCGTTTCTGCTGTATCATAATGATCATTTCAAAAGGTGTACCACCCCTTGTCATTTCTAGAAAGCTGTACACACAATTAAATTATGAATTGCAGTGAGGCCAGAAAAACAGCTAATAGTTGTATAACTGTATTAAGGTATGCAATACCGATAAAAATCGTGGAAGACACATTCTTTACTGTAATAAAATCACATTTGCAGTCCTGATCACATTTACTTTGCTAATGCCATCATGTCACCATTTGTTAAAAAAAAAAAATAGAAGGATCTGGATTGGAACCCTGTTTTTATCTGTGCACTATCTAGGAATTCATTGCTGTTATACCCGTTGTCACAGGAAAAGCTAGTCAGAGGGTGTATTTTCAAGACAGTACTGTCCATAGTGCTGATGGCCATGCATTGACGCTTAGCCTGTTTGCACAGAGTGAGATGAAACAATTAACATTTTACTACTTTTTCATTAAAGCAAAGAACAAAGATTGCTTGTTGCTTAATTCCGCGCAAATGTGGAAGGCAATATCAGCAGTTATTTATGTAATAAAACTTATGCCAGAACAGTTCCAATATAAACTACAGTATGAACAGCATGAACAGCATAGCATGTGTCAGCTAATTCTCCTATAACATATCTGGGAATCACGCGTGCACTAACACTGCCATCATCCATGAAAATGAGTTTCTCGACAATGCCCTATGGAAAGAATTGTTTAGCAGGTCTTACTATGGTTAAAACCAGTTATCTTCCATAACTTAGGAAGGCATTGATAAACACAATAGAAGGGCAGGGACATGTGCTTCACTGAAGACATACTTACTACTTACTTAGAGTCATGTTTGTCCTGCAGCAGAGCACTTGCAAATGATATATCAGCAATTGGTCCACTGCCAAGGACACTAGCACAACTGCACTGTTACATTGATATAGGTTTATACTGACACTGGACATCAGTCATCCATGATCATATCACATTGATATTGTCAGGATGTCTTTAAATGTATTTTTGCACATTTCAATAACAAAACTAAATCTGTAGTTTAGCCTTTGCACACAAATCTCTTAACAGTATATGTTACCTGCCATATTATGTTGATGTCATCCTCTATACAGACCACTATGACGACAGCACTATCAGACTTCTGTGATGGTGCAGATGTTAAGTATTGTGTTTTCCAGATGAAATAAGTAGTTATTTGGGAGTTCAAATTGCACAGTAGTCAACATGTGGGAGTGCCTGTATGTCTAACTGTGTGTGTTTGTGTGTGTAGTCAGAAGAACATGAATCTCTGTCATAATGTCCTTACTCAAGAACAATTCAGAGCAATTTTTTACAGTGGTACATGACTGCACAGCAATTTCATTCAGCCCTCCCAACATCTTCTTTTCAACATACGCAGATGATGCCATGAGTGCACTCTGATACTACTAAAGTCAGACTTGTGGTGTGGCATTAGCATCAAATACTGTGTTCTCCAGCTTGTGTGATTAGGTAGGTAGGGTGCTAATCTCATGGCAGTCAACTGGTTTGTGCAAGTGCATTCAGTCAACTATCAGTCAGGAGACAGTTTTATAGCAGCATGTGAGTACATGGCTATGGGTGTCACGCCTACCAACATCTTCTTCTCACCATATACTGATGCTATTAAGTGTACTCTGACACCATGAAAGTCAGACTTGTGCTCTGGTGCTAGTAAGTACTGTGTTCTTTCACTTGTGTAACTAAGCAGGTAGGGGTTCTAATCTTATAGCAGTCAACTGCCAGTTAAGAGTCAATTTTTAGAGCAGAATGTGAGTACACAGCTTTGAGAGACACTCCTACCAACATATTCTCACCATACACTGTGTGGAGACAATTTTTACACCGAGATGTGACTCCCTATCTAGGTCAGACACCCCTCTCATCATCTTCTTCTCAGCATACAGTGATGCTGTCATCCTCAATAAAGTGCACCATAACACTGTTAAAGTCAGGCATCTGTGGTGCTACTAGTCTTACATTGTATGGAATCCAACTTGTATACCTCTACAGATTTAATATTCAAATCTGATTTAAGTCAACTGCTGTTTGTGTGGGGTTGGTCTTATATTCATAGGATCATAGGAGGTTACTAGGCTATTGGCCCTGAGGCCCTTATTTGGGCCATGTTTAGACAAGTCAGCACCTGATGCCCCTGTCCAGCAGGGACACAGGTGGAATCCCAGGGGTATATTTTCTGTTTCTCATCCAGTTATCCAGATTGCACTTAAAAGGAGGTAAAGAGGTACTCTGCTTGACATGGAGAAGGAGTCTATTCCATAGATGGGAAAGCCTATGGGACACAAATCTGACCCACCAACAAGTCCTGTTGATGTCACAGACCAGGTTGAGGCCATGAGTGCGAGTCAAGCGGAGCTTGACTTGCGGATATGCAGCAGTCCCTTCAAGGAGGGGCCTGTGATTGCCTTGTATGCCAGACAGAGGTCAACTCTGAGGAGTCTGTATGAAGCTGAGTAGAGGAATAGGGCTTTTAGCCTATCTGTGTATGGTAGATGTTTGAGGCCCTGGATTCTTCTGGTGAGGAAGCTCTGCGGTCTCTCCAGCTGCTGCATGTGTTTTACAAGGTACATGCTGAAAGGGGCATTGTACTCAATAATGGGCCTTATAAGGGAAGAATACACTGATGTTATGACCTCCTTATCCCTGGATGAGATACCCTTACTAATGAGCTGGGCCATGTAGAAGGCTTTCCTTACACGGGAGCAACATGGTGGTCAAAAGTCAGGTTGCTATCAACCTTGGTGCCCAAATCCCTCACAACTGATTGCGTGCTTAGGACATTGTTATTAATGTGATAATTTGTGGGGACATCACTCACCCCAAAGGGGATGCAGTCACTCTATGATTTTTTGAAACTCTTTTCATTTGAATCCCACTCAGGTGAACCTTTAACATAGCCACATGAATCCACTTTGTTCCGTCTGTCCACATAAAATCCTTTTTGCAGAACACTGGAGAATGTCATCATCTAAAAGATACATGCACACATCATGGAGCAGAGCCCTTCCATGACCCTCTGCAAGCCATCTCCAGAACACTGGATGTGTGATTGCTAATGCTATCATTGGGAAGTGCACATGTCATATATGGACAGAGACAGAATGCAATATAATCAAACCCATAAACACATACCACTACTATCTTCCATCATATAGATATAGCAATTTTTGTTTACATGGTATAATAATGACTAGGATTTTATGTGATATTGGCCATTAGCTTAGCCTAATAATTTCCTATGACACTATGAACATTGAACATGTTATTGTTGCTATTATCCACATGTGCTATGTTGAGGTGTGGATGTAAGGTAGAGAAACAATGTATTTCAATCTGTGATTTGAGGAAATGTATTGATGGGGACTGCTGCCATTTGATTATATGTTCCTTCCATAGCAGCTGTAGTAATATGCCTTCTGAGGACTGTTGAGATGGGATGATGCTATGTATATTGTTGCCTTAGTAAGGCAGATGTTCTTGTAGTGGAGTATATAAACATTCTACACAGTTCTCATTCAACCATCACAATGTCAATTGCCCTATGGCAGAGGTGTGCATGTGTATACCTACCATTGTGAAATACTTTGTGCAGCAATATTACATCATAATTATTATATGGGTGCATAAGTCTTGTTTCATCCACGTTTTAATGCTGTTATATACACAAACATATAACAAGTTCAGATTCACTTGCAGACTTGTTGAATTCATTAATTCAGCAATTGTGTTGCTATTCAACAAGAATATTCAGGTGTTCCCCAGATGCATTGTGTGACAGTCAACATTTGTGTCATTAACTATTGTACATGAACCACATCCACCTCATGTGTTATGTGTTCATATATAGTATGACGCCCATCATGCAGACATTTCCAATGAAAAACTTATAGGAATAAATTGTACAACTGATGTTATGATGTGAAATAGATAGAGTTGTACAGCTGTGTTAACAGTCCCACTGCATGTCATGAGATGCATACCCAAGGTTGCATTTGGAGGTGTTGTCACAAATCATGTTTTAATTATGAAATCTTATGGGAATATACAGCTATGCAAATAGATGGTTGAGGATGTCATCACACATACTCAACCGTAGGCAATAGACAACCTGCTAGCTGACAGATTTTGATCAAACCTCACAGCCCTGTCCCCACTGGTTCTCATCCCAAAGTATCATGCAAACATTACTCAGCTTATTTTCTTAAAAGAGCAGCTCATCTGTGCACTCTCTAAAGCTAAAAATGTGGCATCAATGGGCTCTAACAACATCCCAGGTTGCCTTTTTAATAATTGAGAGCCTGACCCAGGAGACACAGTTGGATTTCTACTTAACCACAACCACCACAAATGCTGTGTTCTTGTAGAATTGTGTACAGCAACAGTCATCCATTTGAACAGTGGACCAACACCCAAAACAGGGAATATAGACATATAGGCCTGACTAGCCTCATCTGTGAGGCAATGGAAAGAATAATCATGGACTTTATCAACAAGAACATAGGTAACTTCCCGAGTGTGTACCAACCCCATTTTTGATTTGTTAAGGCTAGATCATATCTGTTAAATCTGATTGACTTCTTTTAGAAGGTTAATAAGGCCATGGATGAGAGAAAGACTGTGTATTCCACCTAACTTGACCTGGCCAAGGCATTTTACACATTTACACACTCCGGTATTACAGGAAAAATGTCTCAGCTGGGCATAAATCCCTTAATGACCAAGTGGATAACCAAACGGCTCACCGCCAGAACATATACACTCAAAGTGTGTGACTTCACCTTAAGCAAGCGGCCAGAGACCACGGCATTATTCACAGGATTCTGTACTAGGCCATTTCCTGTTTGTTATTTAATTCCCAGAAGTCAAGGCAAACTTAGGCAGCCTTTGTCTGACCCACTAATTGCAATATAGGCAACACACTAATGTACCCAGTGGTATGCAACGTGGGTACTCAGGTAGATAGTAAGTTCAACCATCATGTGCCCTCAGTGGTGGCAAATCCCTCTTTGTGGCACAACTCATAAGTATAGACATGGAATCCAGATTAAAGGATGTTATAATTACATTGCATTCAGCACTCATTACACCAATAAATGAGTACAGTGCACCCTTTTGCATGTACCTTACCACACATCTGCAACAGCTGGAGCAGCCAGAGTTTTTGCACAAGAAAAATACAGAGTGCTAAAAACAAATCCTACGTGGAAAGATTGAAGGCCTTATCACAGTATTCTGTCCCATAGAGTACTAATTGCTGATCTGTGTCTACACTACAGGGCAGTCTCCAGTCTGGCTCTGATGGAAATGTTACACATTGGTAAAGCAAACAGCATGAGGGCAACTCATTCAAATGATGTTAACCTAGCCTCTGACATAATAAAAAATGCTGGAGAGGTAACTACATCTGTCAGACACTACCCTTTCTCTAGAACCAGTTTCCCATTTATGTAAAGCAAAGGCCTTTCCTGACCCTTTTCAGGTGCAACCTAGATCAATGGATGGTTAATCATAATTGTACTCCTGGTGTTGCAGCCATGTCCCTCATAGATTGAGACAGTTGGTCTTAGATAACATAGCATAGACTCATACCTCTGTGAACATCATTCAACCAGCTATTGAAAGTTGTGAAACTCACATTAAATATGGCTAGGCTTTTATGGGATCTTGGAACATTAGCCTAGTATTCTCCTATGAACCTATGAAGTCCGATTGTATCCTACAGCAATAGTGTAACTGTACATCTTCATTGACATACCACTACATCACGTCAGTACTACCACTTCAAATTTTGCATGAACGCATATGCATGCATGTCAAGATTTCATAGCAGTATAACATTTTTGCTGGCAATGGCGGGGGCAGTGACTGTGTGACACTTCTTGAGGTTTGACATGCTTATCAAGTGTGCTCCCTGTATTGTATTGTAAGTGAACAATATCACAGTGAGAGCTTCCTAGCATCAATAAGCGAGGAAGCTCTCACTGTGAACAATATGGAGCTTCCTCGCTCATTCATGCTAGACTTTGCACTGCTATAGTTTCTGTGTAAATGGGCATAGTTGATGCACTTCCATCAGTCTCACACACTGCTGTACTATTCATGATAATGGATCAATCAATCAATTGCAAATGCTTCAGACAATATCCATTGACATTATATGTGACCGATGCATGCAATATCCAGCTGTGTGTAGGGAATTCACTCATGATAGTGTGTTGTTTGTAAGTGTTGTTAACCATATGGCCAATACCTATTTCAGCCAAAGATGGTTTAGTCAAGTGTATCAGTGAGTTCCCAAATATCTTGACAGCCATTCAGAACTATTCTTTGGGATGCATACCCATTAAGATTTGATATTGCATATTTTCCTTCAAGGTGTTCTACAATATGCAAGTGTGGCATGTCTTTCTGTGCTGCATCCAGTAAATGCACAGCTCATTGGCAACATTAATAGCATGGGTTTGATTCTTGAAGGTGTGGCTTGTGGCCAATCCTCTCAACTGACCAGGATTCCCCCTTATTTTAACTCAAGGTTTAACACTATCCCTCTTCACCCCTCCAAAAATAGGGTATTTTTGGGGAAGGAGTTGTGAATTCATCTTATAGAATACTGACAGTTATTACAGTTGTACATGAAACTCAAAACTCACCAATGAATGGAGCTGTGGGTATCAGAGTAGCCAACATGCAACTCAGGTAGACTTCCTCCTAGTATCTAAATGGCACTGAGGTAGAATCCATGATTGCAAAGTCATCCCCAGTAAAACAGTTACCCCACAGCATAAACCACTGGTTGCCACAATCAGCTGCAAGCAGTGGTCAGAGATGGTTCTAAGGTTAACAGAGATCAGGCTGAAGAAATGGAAGTTGACTGGAGAGAAAGCACAACAGTTCAAGGAATTACACAGGGCTCTAGCACCCCAAGAAGTGGAGGAAATAGGTGGAGTTGAAGAAGAATGGCAGTGCCTCAAAACAGCATGTGCTAGGACTACAGAACAGATATGTGGCAAAGCCAAGTATGGAAATAAGGTACATAAGGAAAGCTGGTGGTGGAATGCAGAAGTCCAGGAAGTGATCAAAAGAAAGAAGGAGTGCAGGAAAAAATGGGAGATAGAAAACACTAACCAGGCTAGGAAGGAATACTGGTTGGCTAACTAAGAAACTAAGAAAGAAGTTGCAATAGCAAAGAATAGGGCATCAGAGGCACTCTACCAACTTCTGGAAATTGATTCAGTAGGTGGTCCAAAGAAACTATATCAAGTTGCAAGGCAATGACAGAAAGATAAAGAAGATAGTCAGACACCCTTCATAAGGGATGCCAGCAATAGCCTGCTCACCAGTCCACGGGACATTAAAGACAGATGGAAGGAATACTTCCAGCAGCTTCTTAATGAAGAAAACCCCACAGAAGCTGCACTGCCCTAGAAACAGCCTATGATGAGGGAAGAAGGAGCCCACCCTAGCCAGAAGTAAGAACAGCACTAAGGAAAATGAAGTCAGGGAAAGTAACAGGCTCAGATGAGGTCACAGCAAATATGATAAGATGTTGGGTGAGATGGGGAGAAATGGCTCCTGAGGGTACTCATAGCAGTGTGGAGAGAAAGATGTATCCCAGGTGACTGGAGAATAAACATACTTGTGCCAGTGTACAAGAATAAAGGAGGCATCCACAACTGTGGGCAGCACAGAGGCATCAAACTCCTATCACATTGCATGAAAGTTCTGGAGAGGGTGATTGATAAATGGATACACAGAAGAGTAGAATGTAAGATGGGAGATGAGCAGTTTGGATTCAGATCAGGATGCAGCACAAATGATCCCAATTTATGCAGTGAGACAGATAGTTGAGAAGAAGCTATAGATGAGGAAAGAGTCCAATTGGGCATTTCTAGACTTGGAGAAAGCATATGACAAGGTCCCAAGAAAATTGATCTGGGCAGTACTGTGGTGGATTGAAAGTCCCAGAAACATTGGTAGAATTAGTGCAGGCTATGTACAAAGACCCAATGACTCAACTATGAACAGTGTTCAGCCTCACAGAGGGAATCCTAATGGGAGTGGGTGTACATCATGTTTCATCTCTGACCCCACTGCTGTTCATACTGGTGATGGACTACATTAGCAAACAGGTTGGAGGGGACAGATCAACAAAGTTACTTTATGCAGACAATGTAGCATTACAGGCAGAATGTGAACAAGAACATCAGCAAAAGATAGGGGAATGGAATGCAAAACTGAAGGCACATGGGATGAAACTGAGCACATATAAGACAATGATAATGGTAGGAAATTGTAGAAATCTAAAGAAGCTGAGAATTGAGATAAAAGGAAAGATAGTGGAACAGGTAAGTAGGTTCAAGTATCTGGGAGGGGTGGCCGAGGATAAGGGAAGTTTGGATGAAGAGGTCAAAGCTAGAATCAGAGGGGCTGCAGCCAACTGGCATAGAGTCTCAGGTGTAGTCTATGACAGAAGAATACCAAAGGAGCTGAAAAGTAAGGTGTAAAAGGCAGTGATGTAACCAGTACTACTGCATGGTTAATAAATTTGGGCAGTAAAGGCAGAGCAGATGAAGAAGCTAGAGGTGATGCAAATTAAGTGCCTGAGAAGGGTGGTAGGATGCACACTGTTGGACAGATGAAGAAATGAGGACATAAAAGCAGAAGGCAAAGTAGCTCCAATTGCAGAAAAGATCAAAGAGAACAGATTACTGTGGTTCAGACGTGCACAAAAGCAGAAGACAATCTGCTGAAGAAGATTTGGGACAAACAGAAAGAAGGTAAAAGGAAACAAGGACATCCAGCAAAGAGGTGGATGGATTGCTTGAAAGAAGATCTGTGACAATCAGGCATGAGTGCTGAAGAAGGCAGGAGTGTGGCACTGAATCGAGAGAGATGGCGACAGGTAACACAATACCCCGACCCCATGTAGAAAATGGGAAAAAGGGGGCTGATGATGATGATTAGAGCTGTACATGTCTGTTTCTGCAGAACATGTATAATAACCTAAACTCAATAACCTAAACTCACACATTCTGTCAATGTCACAGATTAATGTTAATATTTTAAAATGGTCCCTTTTATGCCTCTTTCCGTCTGCTGTTGTCCATGAGGCTGTTGCTGTGTGTCACTGATTGAGCGAGAGGTATGATGACATTTTAGTCATATTCAAGAAAGTCATTTTGCAAAACTTCACAACATGCACATACCCCCTGTTCTATGTATATACCATCCTTGCTATTTGTCCTCTACACTACAGTGAGCATGTCAGTGTCATTTACATCACAGTCATTCACCTTCATTAACATGTAACCTTGTATGCCGTCACATAACTATACTATCCCTTGTGATGATATAAATACACTTGCACAGAAGGTGTAAACAGCAGTATATATTGTGCTATATACACACATACATACTTAATGTTAAGTTACTGACTTGTCTTGGAAGGGTGCATATGTTGACATATCTTATCTTGGGTACATTTCCATATTTGCCATGCCTCTTCCTCCTTCTTCATTACTAACATTCATGTCTGTACCCATTTTCATTCGCACACTTTCTCTGTCTATTGCTATGTTTCAATTGAATTTGCCCTTGCTGGTGACCCCCCATCTATTAGTTCATTCTGCAAATGGTTGTTGTATTGTACATTGCCCTGGGTATGCTTTTCTTTAATTTGTTAATACTATTGTTATTGCAGTATTTTCAGCCCTGGTAGTCACTGTGGCTGTCCGCACAATCTTGCCGACCAGGTTTGCCTGTTGGCAGACTTGTTTGCATCTTCTTTCTGTGATTGTGCTACTCTGCATGGATTCCTGGCTGGCAACACTGTTGCTGGACACAAAACATTGCTTGTATTCATGTAAGCACAATGCATGGCATACATTTGCAATTAGCGCTGCTGCTCATCATGCTAACATGTAAACTCCATGTAGACTTCACATGAAGACGACACAGAGTTTATTGAATCCCTGAGTAAGTGTTTGGCCTGGGTACATACCTTGACATATCCTATCTTAGGTACATTGCCATATTGCTATTGGATGAGGCAGTGGTGCAGTGGTAGCATTGTCACCTCACACCAAGAGGTTCTCCAGTTTGATTCTTGGCTGGAGTGCCTTCTGTGGGGAGTCTGCATGTCCTTCCTGCATTTATGTGGGTTTTCTCCAGGTGCTCCAGTTTCCTCCCACATTATAAAGAAATGCATCTGGAGCATTTCTCCCCAGGCCTCCGCTGAAAATTGGCTTCACTCCAAGTTAGACTTTCCCAGTTGACAAATGGTAAATAAAATGTATCATGCCCTCTTCCTCTGTTCCAATCATTCATGTCTGTACCCATTTTCATCAATACACTTTCCCTGCCTAGTGTTATGGATTTGCCCACTGGTGACTACCACAAACCACCCCCCCTCCATGTATTAGTTCATTTAATTCCTGCTTCTACTCTAATGATTTCTGTTTGTTTGTTTGTTTTTTTAGGTAGTGGAAGAAACCTTGGCAGTTGATGGTTGGTCAACACTAATACTTAAACCTGTGCCATATGTATTTAGGCTGGTGCTTAGTTTAGCATTACTGAACAGTCATCTCTGAAAACATTTCAGAATATCTAGCTGTATTTGTGAGTTTCAGCTGCTGAAACAGTAAAATTAATGAACCTTGCAGATTAGTTCATTTGGCTCATTTGTATGAAGTTACTCACATCAGGGGCATCCTTGACTGACAATACACAGTGACTACCTGTATCTTTTAGCTTACTTCTTAAACCATTCCACTAAATGAAGCACACATCCAAATCCCCCTTGTACTACACACATTGCCATAAACACAGAATAGTAATAGACACATTAATACCTGACAGGTAAATGGAGTTAAACACAAAGACTGCCAGAAAGAGGGTGAAAGAAAGAAGGGAGTGTGTGTGTGTGTGTGTGTGTGTGTGTGTGTGTGTGTGTGTGTGTGTGTGTGTGTGTGTGTGTGTGTGTGTGTGCATGTGAGTGCATATCTGTGTGTGTGTGTGTGTGTGTGTGTGTGTGTGTGTGTGTGTGTGCATGTGTGTGCATATGTGTCTGTGTCTGTGTGTGTGTGTGTGTGTGTGTGTGAGAGTGTGTGTGTGTGTGTGTGTGTGTGTGTGTGTGTGTGTGTGTGTGTGTGTGTGTGTGTGTGTGTGTGCATGTGAGTGCATATATGTGTGCGTGTTTGTGTGTGTGTGTGTGTGTGTGTGTGTGTGTGTGTGTGTGTGTGTGTGTGTGTGTGTGTGTGTGTGTGTGTGTGTGTGTGTGTGTGTGTGTGTGTGTGTGTGTGTGTGTGCATTAAACAAGTTGGAATCACAGTCAGATGTCAGTGGTGGTTCATCATAAAGTAGCTATTCTGGAATGGTGTGGTAGTTTGTTGTTGAAAGCATCTGACCATTATTGTCAGCTAATCACTGTTCTGGAGTTCATAGATCCATAAAGATTCATAATTTATTAATAGGTACTTGATCTGGACTCCCTTGACCAGATTGTCAGTACACCTACCAGGAGTGAAAACATACTGGATCTGGTCATCACTAATATGGGAGAGTGCTGCACACCCCTTAGTGTAATGTCTTCTCTAGTAAGGTCAGGCTACAAAATGGTATACTTTGAAGTAAAAATCAAACCTGGAAACCAAGTTTACCCTGGAATATTCAGGAATTACTCTAAGGCTAACTTCCTACAATTAAATGATAACCTGACAAAGTTTCAAGACCCCATAAATCCCAAGAACACTACTGCCTATGCAGAACTGTTCAGAGAAACCCTATACAAGCATGTTAATAGCTGCATGGAGGCAGCTGTACTCACCAGGAGGAAGTGCAGGACTAACTCAAAAAACAAGCCACCCCAGTGGAATCACAACATCAACTGGCTGTATTGCAAAAGGAAGAAATTCATGGCAAAAAATTAAGAAGTGTAGCGCCCAGCAGGATAAAACACTTGCAAACTAAACAAACTATACAGAGTACAATAAAAGTTTATCCAAAGCCAAATTTGAAGTAAATTTGGCCTCCCAGGCCATGGACAACCACAATGCATTCTTTAGCTATGTCCACAACCTCAAATGCAAAACAAAATTATTTAGAGAACTCACTCTTAATGGAGCCATCTATCCTGAGCCAGTACATTTAGCAAACTTACTGGCCGACAAATTTAGATCCAGCTTTACCCCCTCCCCAACCTCCACTCAGGAAATAATACCATCAGATATAACTCTCACTACTATCACTAGGGAACAGAACCTTAATGCTCTCTCTAATGCCAAGAACACTTCATCAATGGGCACAGACAATATCCCAGCCTTCTAGATGCCTTCTAAATAACATGAAACATGACCTATCAGGTGCTCTGAAATTGGTATTTAACTGTAGCCTTCAAACCAACTTTGTGCCTGATGAATGCAGACCATGCAACAGTAATCCCTCTGCACAAAGGTGGGCTATCTGCAGACCTTAGAAACTGCAGACCCATAAGTCTCACTAATCTCATATGCAATGCCATGGAATGAATTATCATGGAAATGATTGATACTGACAGAGGAAACCTCCAGACACTGGACCCAATCCAATTTGGTTTCATTAAGGGCAGGACATGCCTCCTCAACCTGGTGGACTTCTTTGTGAAGGTCACCAGTGCATTGGATGAGGGCAAAATGGTTCACACTGCCGACCTTGAACTTGCCAAGGTATTTGGCACAATACCCCACTCTGGCATTGCTGACAATCTCAAGAGGTTAAGTATAAACTGTTATGTCACCCAGTGGATAGTCAGCTGGCTCACAGATAGGACCCAGGAAGTCAGAATTGGGAGTCCACCTCTACAAAGTGGCCAGTCACAGAGTCCCTCAAGAATAAGTCCTGGGACTGTTCCTTTTTGGCATTTACTATCAGAAAAGAGTAAGAGGTTGGTTTAAGCCATTATTGAATAAAACATGTGGAGACCAATTGTTGAATTCAGATCTTACAATTTTAGAATGTCACTCTAACCTCAGTGTACATGATGTTCTAGATCAAACATCAATTGACACACCTATTAATTCTATTAATAATAATAGCGTAGAACCTAATAATGATAGATTGAATTTTATTACAACATATACTCTGGATTCCCCTATTATTAGGTTTATCCTATACAAGAATTGGGGTTTCCTAATTGAGGATCAGAACATTCAGAAAATTGTTGGTGAACGCCCCAGATTTACCTTTAGGAGAGGTATGAACATTAAAAGTCTTTTAGAGCATCAAACGTTTTATGATTTTTCACCTTATAATGGCATGTACAAATGTGAATGCTGTAAATGGTGTAAATATATTAAAATAGGTAAGTCTATACATATCCTAAATGGTAAATATGATATAGTGGGTAAATTTAATTGTAATTCTAAAGGGGTCGTATATATTGGTGTCTGTAAAATTTGCAACGCTTTTTATGTTGGAAAAACAGATCGACCCCCTGAAAAACCAAATTTTTGAACATCTTTATGCTGTTGGGAAGGCTAATTTGAATAATGCTTTAGCAAAACACATATATTATAACCCAAGTCATAAATTTGAGTTTATGATTATTGATAGTGTATGTGAAAATAAGAGGGGTGGACCCACTTCACTTAAATTAGAAGAAAAATAACTTTTATGGCAGTTAAAATTGAATGCCATGGTCCATCCAGGTTTAAATGATTCTATTTCTATAGGCAGTATTCTAAAAATGAAAGCACTTATGAGGTAATGGGCTTATTTTTGCCCATTTGAAATAAATATTATATAGAACTTTCACTTGTATGTGAGATTTACATATATACACATATATTACTTTATATTTTATATTTTATATATACATATACATATATTTTTTATGTTTTAGGGTCATTATGAACTAATGTTTACCAATAGAATGTTTCTGTTGAGTGAATATTATGCATTAGTACCATTAATGTAATGTGCCTTTAAAATTTTCAAGTGATTTGGTGATGTCATTGTTTAAAATTGTATATAAGTGAAGCATTTTTAAAATGAATTTGTCTGATGAAGTTTACCTATGAGAAGTAAACGAAAGCGCTAACAAAACATTGTGATTGGGTGTTCATTTTCCATTTTTGTGTTTATTTTGGTTTAAAGTTGGAGAGTATTTTTGGAGTATCCTCCAGGATGTCATCCATCCTTGGTAACTATCATATTGATAACACACCCCTAAGATTTGACCCAGTAGTCAGGGACTTGAGGACACACACACAGACAGTAATCTATCCTTTGACCATCACATGTCTATGGTAGTGAGAAAATCATTATATGTTATGCAACTTATAAACAAAGGTAGGGCATCTAGGTCCAAGGAGATCATTGTTCTACTGTATTTGGCATTCACCAGACCTATCACTGAGTACAATACCCCCTTTGGTCTGTACCTAAAAAGGAATATTCAACAATCTGAATGTCCACAGAGGTTCCTCACTTAGAGAATATAAGGCATACGTAACATATCCTGCGCAGACTGCCTCATAGCCATATCCCTGTATTCTGTCTCCTACAGGCTTTTGAGAGGAGATGTATGCCTGGCATACATGGCATAGTCAGAACCCACCCTGATGGACCTCCTGCATATCCACAAAACAAACAGCACCAGAATTACCCATTCTAATGACTTAAGCCTTGCCTGTGATGTAAATAGGACCTGCTGGAGACACTGGTATGTATCCAAGATACTATTTCCTTCTCTGGAATAGGCTCTCCATCCATGCAAAGCAGAGTTCCTCTGTAACCCAATTCAAGTGTAATTGGATGGCGAACATGAAATTCATCTCTGGTTTGGCACATATGTTTCCAATGGACACAGGCAACCTGTAAATGGTTCATCTCCCAGGCCCCTACCTGTAAATATTTAATCTCCTAAGCCCCTGCTTACATTTATCAAGGGTACCAGAAGTTGTCAGTGATTTAAGATGCATGTTAGGCTTAAGAAAGGCTCTTATGGTTGTTAAGTTCATAGGTCTCTACTTGGATATGAACCTGAGAGAAAGCGGCTCCATATTCAATATGTCACAAATTTATCTCCTCTGCAAATGGCATTGTGAGGGAAAGTTCCCCTGAGAAATTATTCCTTCTCAAACAATGGAATACATTTTAAAGGAACAATAAAACATTGAGAAATAGTTGGTCTGATGAAGGTCAGATATTAAATGTTGTAGCATACACATTATCAGTTTTCTTTCCTTGGTTTGGAGTTTGCAGTACTGTATGGTTTGACTTTAATAGTCATGCATCCTTCAGACATGCTATAAGGAGATCACACAGGCTTGTGCTCCCCAAAATTCCAGTTATTTTGATGTCTATATTTAAAACTAGGTGGATGGTGTTTGGGACATTAGGGACTATAACTTCCAAACTTGGATGCCTACAACAATTAGTAAGTGACTACCTACTAATATTTCCAGGGAAGATACATTGTTTATATATAATTTTGCTAGAAGGGTCATCCTTTTGTGAATGACTATTTTTAAATAAAATCATTTTGTGGAGTGGTGAATACGTATTTTAGTGGTGGGTTTGTATCAGACCACTACAGAATTTTTATTTCACTTGATAACATTTCAAGCTACACAGATGGCTACTTCATGTAAGGCCATCAAAGCAGTGGTTTGGATTGCTTGTTTAAAATGCAATTCATTAGCCCTGTTATTCATCTAACTACTTCATGCTGCAGAGTACAGGAGATTGTTCTTGGTGCCGTGCACTATTTCCCCTCTCTCTCCCATACTTTTTATGGTAGAGGTTCATTCCTCTTGTCCACTGTGTGAGCAGCAGGAGAATACATACAGCTATTAGTGCCAGCTGGGAATCTAGACTGGAGGTTAGGGAAAGATGATACTTTACAGGATAATGAAGTGAGCTTTGTTCTACACAGATCATGAGATAACAGTTCTCTAGAATGCTGTCCTGCCAAAAGGCAATACTTCAAATACATAAATGCATTAATAGCAAACACAAGTCAATGGATCTCAACAGCAGAGCATCATAAGGTTCTTTTTTTGCCAGTTGCATAAACTGTTTGGGCCAGATTTTAAAACTTGCTGGTTGCCTGTAACAGTCATATTGGAAATAGCTAATACTAGTCTGGCAGTAGTTTGGGTATTGCTGCCAACTGAACATGCCATAACTTTCTGCTCTTGAGGACTGGTAACAGTAAACAGGTGTTCAAATCAGAGTGGCTCCTGGGGGACGGCTGCAGTGAGTGTAGACATAATGCAAACAGTTATGTAAAATTTAATTAGATCTATTAATGAAATGTTATGGTTATATATAGTTACATTTCTGACGTTACCAATATCAAAGCTATAGTCTAGAACAGATAATAATTACCAAGGGGGTTGTATCCTGTGGTTGAGTATATAGAATTTTGGGGGACAGTAATATTTTCCTTTATCAAAGCTTTAAAGTGCAATTAATGACTACTGCCTCATAGTTCAAAACTAAAGCAGATCTTCTTAAATATAAAGTCTTAAAAGATTGATTAACCATAGCAGACTTTATATACCTTAGGCTGTGCAAGCAAATTTGTTGTGTCTGCATATAATGCACCTTTTCGCACTTCGAACACGTTAACTTGTTAACATTTCAATATGCTTGCATCTTTATATTCTTTCAAGAAAGAAGGTGACTGTCTCTTCTTAATAAGAATGATACCCATTTAATTCAATAAAATGTACAGTCTCATAATGAACAGTTGTAGATTTTCATTGCTTCCTGTGAAGAAAGCCTGCTACAGTGCTTTCTGTCTAGCTATAACCGGGGATACCTGTGACTGAGGGAAGAATCTTATTTACAGTGACTTGACTTTATTTGGTGGTCTTATCCTAACTAAAGGGTTTAATACTGTTGCCATAGAGAATATTTCTTTGAAGAATGCTACTATATTTAGGACTATGTTGGCTTTGTGGTTATGATGAGACCATAAAATGCTATATGTAGTGGGATTGTATTGAAATGAGTAGTTTGTAGGCTAGTTTTAAAGAAGCTGTGGGAGATATTTGTAGGAAAACAGAATGTTGGTCATTGAAGCTTTTAATTAGGGACTTAAGAAAGGGAAAGATCCAGGAAAGGAGGTTTTGGAGTTCAAGAATGTGAATGGTAAAAACAGATGGTTCTCTGAATTTAACAAAAATCCGATTGATGAAGCAACAACTGATTACCTTAATACCTGTGGATGCTGATATAAGCCTACAGTCTAAGGGTACTAGCAGTTATTAATTTCAAATTAATCTCAAAATCCTTTGTTTTATTTCTCTCCAAATTCTACAGAAGTGTCGTACACCCTAAATGTAGATCAGCTGTATCATGTGTAAGTAAAGACCCTGAAAGTGTGATGGTGACTGTGATGATAGAAGGTACTGCCAGCCATGCCAGATGTAGGGCAGTGGATGTATGCCTTGTGCCAGCACAGCTAGCTTGAATTTTGTAAATAATTATATGTCATTTGTATATCAAACTGATTTGAACAGATGCTTGTGCTGAAAATGCACTTGTGAGGTTTGCTGTGTTAAAATGCATCAACAGTGCACCCTGCTGAAATGAAAAGAAATGTGCATGTATTATTGTACCTGAATTAAATGTATATGTTTTAATAAAAGATACCAGGACAGCAGAGGTTAGCCAGCTAGCTTACTTTAAAGAAAAATGGGAAATGTAAATGAGCTATTAAATCATTAAAATGGTACCCTACAGTGTTGAACAGGACTGGAGACAGTGGGTCTGGAAGAAGCCTTTATTCATTAGCTCAATAAAAGGAGGGGAAGCTTCGGGCACTGCCATAAACATTTAGATGTGTATTGTAGCCATCTATGCTAAATTCATGTCTTGTCTTCAAAGGGGGATACTGTGAGAACCTAGTGTCAGGTGACCAGATGAGGTCATTCTGCAAGCCATCTATATTTTACAGGGAGTAATCTCTGAGTATTGAGTATTCTGTTTTGGGAAACCTGACTAGAAAGACTGCTAATGCATTTTGTTGTGCTTTGCTCTATCAAGTAAGTTATTAGGGAATAGTAGTTCTCTTAGATTCAGTCAGGAATATAGTGAAGGTTAGTTTAGACATAGTTTTTCTTTATTTGTATAAGTCTGTCCATATACGTTATTTTCAATATTTCCTATGATTTGAACTCTGTGGTTTGCTGTGAATATATATTCAGTATTTTCATGTTCTTTTATTATTTATTATTAAATATATTTAAAACGTTTATTGTGGCTGATCCCTTTTAAAAAGTATTTCACCTTTGAGAGTGTTTATATTTATTTGGTGACATTGTATGGGCCACTCCAGGAGGCCTAGCTGTCTTGGTCAACTACTACCATTTGTATTAGTATTAATAGAAGAGTAGCTGATTGTGGAGTGTCTGGTGGCAGTCCTAACTACCTTATACTCTGGGCAGAAGGGTGACAGCAGGTAAATCTGTGCCAGCCTTTACCCTGTGTGTGTGTGTGTGTGTGTGTGTGTGTGTGTGTGTGTGTGTGTGTGTGTGTGTGTGGGAAAATGAAATCTAAAAGAATGTATGTCTCAGCTACTCGGAGCAGGGACACAACGCACTGGTTTTCACTGAGAGAGTGCTGGAGGACTTGGCTTGAACACTCCGATCAAGGCCCAACCCTACAGCTGTACCAGTGGGGAGTCTTATTGGGGACCTGGAGGGATACAGCTATAGAGAAATCCAGACCCCAGGTTGAGTGTGTTCCCTGTGTGCTCTTAACAGAAACTGTGCTTAATGCAGAGAGGTCTGCATCTGGAAATACTGAGTGTAACCATTTGTATTTCAAGTCCATGTCCCTCTCCAGTGTCAGTGGTGAGGATTCAGGCTCCTTGATTACCGGCCCACCATGGGGATGTCACAGTGATCATTACTCATGATTTTATATTTTTCCTGATCTGGAATTTTCCTTCTTACTTCATGGATATGAGCTGCCTTCTTCAGAGTTTAAGTGAGTTTATTGGGGAAGAGGAATATGTCCTGGTTGCTTGAATATTTAAAGCATATGTACCTTGATATTACAAAATTTAGGTTTGGATTGTCTAAGATACTTTCATGGAGATACAGCTTTAACTGACTGTATGCTGGATTTAGTGGAATTCAGACTCACTCATAACTTTTTCTAACTTGGTAGTAAGTTATACTGACAATAAGATGAATAGTAATTGGAGTGAAGTATTTCCAGTTATGTGAGATAGTCATAGAATCTTTTAAAGATATATATATATATATATATATATATATATATATATATATATATATATATATATATATGTCCGTTAGCACCAGATGATGTTGCAACCCTTTGGCCGTGTGGATGCTGTTCCCCTGCCAGCAGACATTCCATCACAGATGCTGCCCATTCCATTGTGGCATTCATCCAATCCATTGAATCAGCCCATGGTGGAGGCAATCACGTATGTCAGCTTGTGCCACATCTATAACGTTAAGCATGCCCTCAGAAGCCCTAATGGGATGTGCCTGTGCCTCCATGATGGTCCAGGCATACATCAAGTGGCACATAATGACATATCAGCATCAGGTAGAAGGTGGACAACAGGCCTCTTCCAAGCACTCCTACCAACTCTCCTGACTGGCACCTCACCAACACTTTGGCTATGGACAGAGTCAACCAGTACTGAAACCACTGTAACCACACTACCTTTGTCAACCATGTCACCGTCAACCTGTACACTATCTGAGTGCTCAGTGGAATGGGTATGCATAGACATACTGACTGTATCAGATGGAAATCTAGGGGATATGTGAGTCCCAATGTCAGAGTCAGATTCAACCTCTTCACCCCCCCCCCCACACTGACTGTGCCTTTGTTTGGCCACCATCATCATCATCAGAGCCTACTGCTACTCCAATATTAGGTGGTAGGAGTCCTACACTTCCACTGTCAGGATCACCTGCAATAATAAGCAATAATCACAGGAACAAAATTATTACTCCCATAAATATTAACCCAAAAATATCTGAATAAAAAGTACCCCTGTTGGCACAATTGCAAATGCTACAGAAATACAGACACTCATTACACACTTCACAAACATACAGATATTATATATCTAAATAATGCTTAGTAAGAACAAAAACATAAAATTTGCTTACCATGTCCAGATTTGTCAACATTTTGCAGGGATGATGAGCCTGGAAGAAATGAAGCAATGAAAGGATGGCAATTAATCATCACAATGGGAATAAAACAGGGACAGTGAATACACAGTTGTCGATATGCCCAATAAGTAGTAAGTCTAACTAAAACTTGTCTGAGCTGTCCACCCACTTCCATGTCTACTGAGCAATTAATTCTCTTGTATAATTGTATTAACTTTTCAATAGGTACAGATATCATGAGCAGTAGCAGCAAATTTTATTTTCGTCTATAAGCCAATATAATTTTGCCATATGAAAGCTTCCCTGGAAGCTTCTCCTGGAACACACTTAGCCACCCAATTACATTAGCACTAACATCAAGCACATGGTATACAGGATCCCCTGAGCTGTCAGGATCTTTAGCAGTGGACAGTAACTCCTTATTTGGTGTCAGTGCTGGCTAGGTAGCAGAACCACCACACTATTTCCAGTTGTTCTCAGGAAACTGCAGCTGCCCGCCACAGTGCTGATGAAATCATATCAGTGGCCTGATGCCACACCTGATAATAACTGTGGCAGTGACTAACAACAGTGATCACATCGGTGAATAACTGGTTCCAACTCTCCATTCTGGTAGCCATATACCCCTGGCTTCTCTAAAGCAGGAAGATTCCATGCTTTCTGAGAGCCTGGGATAACCTCATTCTCAGTGTCACCGTAAAGGGGTTTTCATGGATTTGTAGGCTTGGGTGCCATAATCTTATGTGACATAAAACAGAGAAGGACAAAACACATTAATATCACATAAGTGATGTCTTTCTTCACAAAGAATAATCACCCTGTGTACCATTTGTCAACATAAAGCACTTAAAACACATTTCTCATTTAGTACAACAAAATGGTAGGTGGCTGCCCAACTTTCCCCTCCCACACTAATGAAGGCTTGTACAAACCAAGGAATACTGCATAGGTAATATAACAGGCAGATTCAATAAACCCTACACGATCTACTAAAACTGTGTGTGTGTCACAGCAGCGTACAGTTTTGTATTCAGTAAGTGGCTCTACATGATGTGTAGAGCTATGCAACCGCAGTGAACACTGTGGTATGCTAATTACTGCATAATCAGCTGAACTGTATATTAATCAACCAATCCAAGATGGAGAAGTTATTCAACAAGCTATAAAGCAACCATGTAGACTCAGTACTGTTTTTTCCTGCAAATTCCAAACCCTATTAGAATACAGCCACAGAAAGAAGTCTACAGAGAAAGAATGTTAGAGGCTGCTGTTGCTTTATTTCATGTATATGTGCAACAGACTGAAGTCTATACTGCTGCTGTGGCTGCTGCTGCTAATAGACCACAGCCAAGAAGGAAAGGAGTTTTGAGACCCCAGTTAACTTATCACAATCTGCATAAGTTGGAAATTATAGAGCACTACAGGGTGGATAGAGACACACTACAGGAACACTGCAACCTCTGTCATCCTTAACTCAGACCCAGCGCAAACCAAGGGAAACCCATACCCGTGGAGACAAAGTATGTGTAGCATTTAAAATTTTAGCTACAGGAACCTTTCATAGACCAACAGGGGATATACTAGGGGTATTACAGACACCAGCATCCAGGATCCTCCATCAATTCCTGAATGTTATGCTATAACAGGCCAGTAGCCGCATATATTTTTGCCATATTCCTGAGAACAGAGCCACAAATATGCAAGTGTTCTACCCTGTATCATACTATCCTGATGTACTGGGTGCCATAGATTCTACACATATAGAAATCAAGACACCACATGGGGAATAGGGAAGGATCTACATAAGTAGAAAGGGCTTCCACTCCATTAGCTGCCAAGTCATATGAAATACTAAGGGAATCATCTTGAATGTGTGTGCTGGCAACCCAGGCAGTTACCAGAACTCACATATCTGGCACACCTCCCAACTGTATCAGATGTTCAATAGGGCTGATATCCCACAAGGTCATTTACTGAGGGATGTAGATTATGCACTGGAACTGTGGCTGATGGTGCCCATCAGAAATGCACACACACCTACTAAAACATGCTATAATGAGGCACATGTTCAAACCAGAAATATCATAGAGCATGTGTTTGGGCTGCTGAAATCATGGTTCCATTGCCTAGATACATCTGGGGAACTCCTGTTTACATCCACACACATGTTCTGAAATCTTCACCATCTGTGCCATGCTTCATAACATCATCCTGGGAAAACAGCTTCAGCAGGATCAGCAAAGGGAAGGGGCACAAATTGCACCACCAATGGCAATTCACCACAGCCACATGCAGGTGAGGAGTCAGAGGGGGGATCAGCAGCTGCTGTGGATGTAGACAGAAATAGGTGTGCTCAATATGCCTTCATCTTGGCTAAGAGGCAAAACATTGCATACTCACTCACCACTTAAGGGGCTAAAGCCTTCATCCTATGCACACACATATAGTAACATTGATGCGAGGGAACAATCACAGCCTTTGCCTACTCATCTAATGGCTGTGTACTCCTAACATCAGACAGACTCAACCTTTCACTAAAACTGTAGCAAGTGCTGGATTTACAAGGTTAGTGCTGAGCCTTTTGGGTTAAAACAGAATTGCATAATAATACAACTGAATGACATATCCTTGCATGTTGTTACTTGATAATGTAAGCAAATAGAAGGTGAGCGATTTATACAACAATGAGTTTAACATGTGACACCAGAGACTTATGTGAAAATAATGTGTCCTCTATCAAGTATTAGACCTCAGGCATCAGCGATTCACACATTCCCACCTCTCAAAAGTATTGCTGGTCACTAAATGCCCTCAGTTTGGCCTCATACTTTTGTACTGGAGACTCATTAAAGAGACAGATTTGAAAGTAATAAGATACACTTCAGTTTCAGACTTCATGATCCTCAGAAATTTCTTAAAAATACTGATGCAAAAAACGTTTGATTTTTATCAACTGTCAAACTTTGTAAAACCAAAATATGTCAAAAGTACAATTAGCAAAACAACATCACAAACACAGATATACTAAGCACTAAGTCAGCTATGCACCCTGAGCATCAGAGACACAGCTTATGTATCCCAGAATCCAAAAGATAGAAAACAAGGATAAGGCAAAATTATCATCACTTCCACAGGATGTTGTGTGTGTGTGTGTGTGTGTGTGTGTGTGTGGGGGGGGGAGGAAACCTAGGCAGACACAAAAGTTAAGTGAGTGCATGTGAGTAAGAAAGAGAAACAAGCAGACATTTGGATAACATAAAAAATGGCCACTGACACAGAATGAGCTTTAAGCCTCATGGCTGAATCATGTAACTGTTGCATTGTGTGTATTAATACCTACACTACTATAGTCAAATATATGCTAACAAACTAACAGTGGTGCCACTATTACAGACAGTACAGCAATACACACAGCAGTCCGGACACCCACATACCAAAATAAATATTTCTTTGAACTAGTCATCAGTACTCACAAAAAAATGTTTGGCTTACCATGTGCAGATGATTGTAAGTTCTCTATGCAGAATGCTCATGGAAGAAGTTAAGCAAAAAGTAATGACATCATCATCATAGTTAACAGTAACACGGGGGGTTTAAAACTTTTTGTCCTTTATATGTCCATTAATGATACCTTTAACAAGAACTTGGATGACACATCCACCTCAAGCCCATGTGTAATCAACCAGAATGTGTTGTTAACCTTATCAATCTACAAGTATCCCCCCACCAAAAAAATGTTTTTTAAACAGAACTTTAAGTATTGCTGTCAATATTTCACTGTACAAGAAGTATTTAACAACTGAGCTAATCACAACACTGCTCTGGCACAATAAAGGCTGTCCCTTTACCCATGAACCAAACTGCTGTTATAATCCAAAATGAACGATGCCAAACGGATATTTTAAATATATTTATTGTAAAATAAAAACGTTAAACACATAAAGGCAAAGGTAACTGATTAAGCGCTTTCATCTCCTTGACGGAGACTTCTTCAGAATCCAGTTACCCTTGACAATCCATACATTATATATCACAGTGTTTGTAACCCATTGGTTGAAAATTAAACAATTTCTTTAATTATACAATTAATTGCTAACAAAATTAAAGGGCTAGCTTCAATTGAAAGTCTATGCAACACTGCTTGAGACATTACATTTAATAAACTGTAATAAACTATAATGCAAGTTCAAAACACTATAAATAAAATGATACGTAACACCAAGAGACTACAAAACATAAGTACATATCATTGAAAACCATAAAGCAGCAGTAGATATTAATTATAAATATTATTGTATTATTATTATTACTAAAATATTCTGTACATATATATGTATGAATATTCTGTATATATATATTGATATATATATATATATAATGTATATAATATATAGTATAATATTAAAATATTAAAAGACCTGTGTATAAATAAATATTGAAATATCTAGATTAAATGGAATGAACAACAAGGCTGTATAATTAATCAATAAGAATTTATATATTTAACTATAAATATTAAAACTCAATGAATTATTTAATAATTATTAAAAATGTTAAAAGTTTTTTTAATTGTTAAAATTAAGAATTGAAAACTAAATTGCTTATTTATTTATTCATTCATTAGACTTCCCTATATCATTATTCATTCTACATTTTACATTTCATTGGGTCCATTGCCAATAATTTTAATGCCGGGGTTATGGATATGTGGTCATTTAGTCCCTTTCCACTACAAGCATCTAGTCTTAATTCCCACAAATGTTTAGGAATATGGCAACTAAAACAGATGTATTTCAATGTGATATAAAATATAGTTTTAGAAGGAACAAGAATATTAAGAACATTATTGAAAAAAGAAAAATTATAGATGGTGGAGCCAACAAGAGACATGGCACTTTTAAATGTGGTAGGTGTGCACAATGTTCCTACATTGCTGGATTGAAAGAAGTAAGCATACCGAGTCTCAACATAACTTTAAAAGCCAAAAGATATAATAGTTGCTACTCAAAAGGAGTAGTATACCTAGTATTTTGTAAGGCCTGCTGGAGTTATTACATAGGTAAAACTGAACGCCACCTCAGAAATAGAATATATGAACATACCAGGGATATCAATAAACATAATCACAACAATGCATTATACAGACATGCACTGGTATGTAAACAAGCAGATTTTAAATTTTGGGTGTTAGAGGAAATTAAACCCATGGATAGAGGAGGTGATTGGGAGACAAGGTTAGAGTATAGAGAAATGATTTGGCAATTAAGACTAGATGCATGTAGTGGAAAGGGACTAAATGACCACATATTCATAATCCCGGAATTAAAATTATTGGCAATGGACCCGAAGAAATGTAAAATATAGAATGAATAATGATATAGGGAAGTCTAATGAATGAATAAATAAATAAGCAATTTAGTTTTCAATTCTTAATTTTAACAATTAAAAAAACTTTTTTAACATTTTTAATAATTATTAAATAATTCATTGAGTTTTAATATTTATAGTTATATATATAAATTCTTATTGATTAATTATACAGCCTTGTTATTCATTCCATTTAATCTAGATATTTCAATAGTTATTTATACACAGGTCTTTTAATATTTTAATATTATACTATATATTATATACATTATATATATATATATATATATATATATATATATATATATATTTTTTTTTTTTATATTATATATATATATATATATATATATATATATATATTATATATATATTTTTTTTTTATACATACATTTTTCACATTTATTTGCACATATTTCCATCTTTTCATACATACAATTTTTATAGATGTACAGAATATTTTAGTAATAACAATAATACAATAATATTCATAATTAATATCTACTGCTGCTTTATGGTTTTCAATGATATGTACTTATGTATTTTTGTAGTCTCTTGGTGTTACGTATCATTTTATTTATAGTGTTCTGAACTTACATTATAGTTTATTACAGTTTATTAAATGTAATGTCTCAAGCAGTGTTGCATAGACTTTCAGTTGAAGCTAGCCCTTTAATTTTGTTAGCAATTAATTGTATAATTAAAGAAATTGTTTAATTTTCAACCAAAGGGTTACACTGTAATATATAATGTATGGATTGTCAAGGGTAACTGGATTCTGAAGAAGTCTCCGTCAAGGAGATGAAAGCGCTTAATCAGTTACCTTTGCCTTTATGTATTTAATGTTTTTATTTTACAATAAATATATTTAAAATATCCATTTGACATCGTTCATTTTGGATTATAACAGCAGTTTGATTCGTGTGTAAAGGGACAGCCTTTATTGTGCCGGAGCAGCGTTGTGATTAGCTGTGTTTTTTTGTTGTTGCAACTTTTGGGTTGTGTGGTTATTAGTATTTAACAACTGAGATAGGTAGGCCTACTTGGAAGCTCCTCCTGGGCATACTTGTCCTCCCTGAAACAGCAACACCAAAAACAATGACATGCTGTTGTGCATTTTTCAGTGATATGTCTGGATCGCCATCTCTTCATTTGGTGTCAGTGGTGGCTGTGTAGCAGGTCCCCCCAGCAGCCATCCATTCACAGGCCAGTGCAGCAACTCTCCTCTGGGCTGATGAAATCATGTCAGTGGCCATATGGCGTACCTGATCATATGTCCTGCTCTGGCCACCTACTGCATTCACTTCAGCCACTGTCTGCTGCCAACTTTGCATTCTGCTAGACATATGTTCACAATCAGAAAAATACTATGTCTCCTAGATGTTTCTACAGTGACTTTATTCTCAGGGTCACTGAAGAGGGGTTTGTGGTGACTGGGACACCTTGGAGCCATAGTCTTAGGTGACATAAAACAAAAAAGAAGGATAATATACAAAAGTAGCACATGAATAAAAGTACTGCTTAGATATAACACATAAAATGTAGTATTTCATTATTACCCACTGGAGAAACACAAAACAGTCAAGATATTCAAATATAAAAAAAGGAATTATGTACTTGTAACATATTACAATCACACACAAAGTAAGTTTGGATCCAAAACAAGCAAGTAACAATAGCAAATTGTGTTTATGCCAACACAGAAATAGAACTTGGCTCCACCCCCACAAAATTACAGGCAAATGGCATATTTTGTTAACAAACCATCAGTAAACTGCTAAAAGTGCTATAAAATAAGCTGTCCCTGAAACATTTGTACATATTTGACACAAAACATTAAATGCTATGCAATTGTCAGCCATGTTTACCTGTGTCCAGCACCCCCCTAGAGGTGTTTATGGGCCATCCTAGAAGGCTAACACTCCTGTGTCATTGACAATATAGGACATTTACATTTAATGGAAATAGCAATAGAAGAGTGTAAAGAGAAAAACAATTGTAACATTAACACTTGCAATGACAGTTAATAAGGCTGTGTATCTGAGAAAGTAAAATGCCCTGACAAATATGCCTGTGCCATCTGTGCACTTCTAAGAAATATATACAAATAAAAGTAGCATTTGCTAATGCATACATATATAACATATTTTTCTTAGTGACATTTCAGCCTAACCAGTATACAGCTGAAAAATACAAGCATACCTTATCAAGATCAGTAGTCTTCTGTGCAAATAAATCCCAAAGTATTATCTTTTTCTGTATTATCCACATAGACAAGTCTCCTCACCTTCAGGTTTCCTAGCTGCAGAGTTCTCTTTTTATAGGGTACATTCAGGGCTGGGAGCATGAGATACAAATGAGATGTGAACTCATTAGAATTGTTGAATCCCAAATACGTGGCTCTGTGTAGCAGATTTAAATGTAGTGCAGACACTCCCTCAGTGTTTATTGCTAATGGATTGCAACTGTGAATAATTAGTTATAGGGAGAAGGAAAACACATCAACAGCTCAGACTCTTTTTACCTCCAGTGGGTGTGTCAGCCATGCTAGACTTACAAAGTATAGAATTAATTATATCAAGGTTTTAAATGTAAGTAAGCACACATTTCACAGTTTCTGTTCAGAAACATCCAACCTCCCCTTCATTTTTTGACAACTGTATACTATTGTCATTTAATATGATCAATTGTTTTAAGAACAGTAATAGAGAATGCCTTACAGACTGCATGACTCAAATAAATGGTCAGATAAGACAGGAATGAGCAACAAACAGAGAGATAAGACAGAACTGTATGTATGCAATCAACAGTTATGAATGATGACATATCAGGTGGCGGAGCCAAGATGGCCAACTGATAACAGTTTTTCAGAGCTCCATAAAACTAATATAAAAAAACCAGGAAATAACATTTTATTTTAGCAAAAATACTTAGAAATTATAGATGTATGTAGAAACTATATTATTAGCAACTTTGGTGAACTTAGGAAAGTTTTTTCCTGTCAAATTATAAAGGTGAATATATCATTTGTGGAGATGAGCACTTCAAAGACTTCTCATTCTGACATGGCTTTAAAAAAAGAAATGCAGCTTGTGACATCTGCTCTACAAGAACTCTCACTAAAAAATGGATGATTTTAATGAGAATCTACAAAACCTCAAGGAAAATTGTCAGAAACAAACAGATTCTCTCATGGAACTTATACAGCAGCATCAATCCAGAATAACATACTTAGAAGCATTCCTGAATAATCTTGATGGAAGACTGATGGAAAAAGAAAGCCAGAAAGATTTTCTCATCAGACAAAACATTTGGCTTCTCAATAAAGTGGATGACCTGGAAAACAGGGAGAGAAGGTCAAATATAAAGATTTTGGCATCCTTGAGAGAGATGAAAGAGAAGATATAATTTCTTTCCTGAATACCTGGATTCCAGAGATTTTAGATTTAAAGGAGGGTCTGTCCTTTGGTATTGAAAGGGCTCATAGAGCTTTAGGAGCTTTAGGAAAGCCAGTGTCAGCATCCTCCTCTTCTCCTCCAGATCAATAGTCATAAAGTTTATATCTTATTTGGACAAGGAGTTGTTCCTAAAATCTGCCTGGAGGAAAAGTCCATTAAAATTTAATCAAAACCCAATTAGGTTTGATAATGACTATTCTACCAGGGTTTTGGAATAGAGGAAAAAAGCTTGGCCATTAATAAAACTGTTAAAGCAGAATAACATCAAAACTCAGCTTGTCTTTCCTGCCAGAATAAAAGTTCTATATCAGAATGAAATGAGATCATTTAATGCCGTAGAGGAAGCCACTGCCTTTATTAAAAACAATAACATTATTTCCTTACCTAAAGATATGGAATGGGCATCTGCATCTCTGAAGAGAGTTACTGATAAATCTTCATGGACTGATGTTAAAAAGAAAAAAAAACAAAACATTGAGTCAAAGATTGCTGTTTCCACTAAATCTCTCAAAGCATCTATTGCAACTGGACTTTAATTTGTTTTATACTTGCTAAATCTTCAATTAAGGTATGTCATGACAATATTTTTCTTATTGCTTTTCTTTCTCTTTTTGCTTTTTCATTTCTATGCTTTTTTTGTTCATATACAAATTAAATAACTGTTTATGCTTTTAGTATGAGTGATGTAATTGAACAGTAATCTATCTTTGCTTTTATGACCTTAAGATGACATGCTTTATTTCAAATCATATATAACCCTTTGCCCTGCTAAATGTTCTTCTGAGTTATTACACAGGCATAGTCACTGCTTAGATTATTTATCAAAACTGTTTCGGATAGATGGGATAACAGAGCATAGCTATGATTTAGTATATATTAACTAGTTTTTTTTAATATTCATAACTTCTGATTGTTTCAGAATATATATTGGTACCTGTGTGAACAAAAAACTGATTACTGGCTTTTGACATAAATTGGGTCTCTCTGACAGTTATTTGCTTGCATGTTTTATGGCACAAGGTTTTTAAATGGTTACAAGTTATGTTTCCTGTAGAGTTTAATGTTAAAGTACTATTTTCTCTCTCAATGGCATTGAATGTTATTTTACTGCTTGGAAGTATCTGACAGTTAAACTTTGCATTTGTTACTGTAAATAAGCCGACTTTGTGACACAGTTAAAGTGAGGTCAGGAAACTGTACTGTGTAGTGTGCTGGGTGGGAAAATGTCAGTTTGAAATCTAAGAAGTGAAGCTTTCTTACTTAGCTCATGACATCATGCATTCTATGCATGCAGATCAGATTACATTACATCTAATGTGTATATGCAAGCCTAATTGTCAATGTCAAGTCTCTGATTGGTTAATATAGCATAGTAGGCTTCTTTTACAAGAATTATGAGCTACACTGTCTGCAAACATATTCATGGTTTCCTTTTATAATAGTGACTATATTTTATGATCAAATATATACAGAAATTTTATTTTTTCTTGTAAACAGTTAATTATAGCCACCATTTGTAATGAATATACTGGAGTCTTTTATAAATAGATATTTATAAATAACTTTCCTATGCAGTTAGCAAGTGTTTAGTACAGGATTATACATTTACAGGAAATGTTTATGACTAATGGCAATAACTGTAAGGATACTCAAACACCATACTAAATCCTAACAAATATATGGATGCATAATTTTGATTGAACTGTAATTACATTGCATTTAATATGTTGATCTCCTTATTGTATCCTAGATATTATTTATATTTCAGATGTCATGTTTTCAGTTATTATAATGTCATGTCTTTTAGTATATCAGCACTTTATGATAGGGAAAGAGCTCAGTAATATCTATGGTTATGAGTTTCAGTATTACCATATTACAATGGTAGATATTTACAGCTATCTCTATCTTAGTTTTGTCTTTGAGTCATTCACTTTTAAGACCTGTTATCCATAGTAAGTTTTATACAAATAAAGTTTTTTACTCATTTTTGTTATTCTAACTGATGCCAGTTAATTATTATAGATTTTAGTCAGTTATTTAAACATCTGCTATTCCAAAAGTGTAAGAGTTAATTAAGGACAAATATGCCTTATGGAATATTTCTAAAAATCTATGTTAACATGTTTTGAGAATGACACACACTCACTATGTGCTAACACCTAATTCTCATGAAAGTTTTATTTAGTGGGAGTCTGTCATGATAAGATTTATTCAGAGGGCAAGTAAATACAAATGCTAAATGATTCTTTGATTTGTTCTGCCATTTTGAAGTTTTTATTAGAACTAATACAGATGACATGCTTATGTATTTTGGGCAATCATTAAGATTGTTAATAAAGCTAATGTTTCTTTAGTCTATTCAACACTAAATTCAGATTATATATATCCTACTATGTCTCTTGCTTCCTTAGTGAATAATTTCTCTATAAATGTTTAATGTTTCTAATACTAGTGTATGTAACTCATTTCTAAAACCTAACTGGAATTAATATCTGATTAGCTGTTTATCACTATTATTTTCTCTTAATTTATAATATATTCTCCATTTTTTACTTTGTTTTCATGGGCTCGAACCAACAAAGGTTGATGATTGGGATAAGTAGTTAGTCTAGCAGATTTAGTTTTGTTTGCTAGACTAGGAATGTATCTCATTCCATGTATAGGGTGTATTAAAGTTTATATCAGAGTGAAATATACTAATTTTAGTTGAACTGTTTTTCTAGTTTTGAAATGCCTGACACAGTTGTTTTACTTTTATCTTTCATGGGGAAAGTTATTTGGATTGAGATAAATAGAAATACAACAACTGATATTCTATTGTCTATTCAGGAAGAGTAGTATGTATACAGGATTCTATTAATACAAGTTCCTTTATTATTTGTTATCTTTAAAGAATTCTGATATGGATTTAACTTTGATATCCTTTAATACTAATGGTTTAAACAACCCATGTAAGAGAGCCAACCTACTAAGGTATCTTAAACTAAACAAGGCTCAAGTAGTTTTTCTCCAAGAGACACACTTTAAAATAAATGGCACATTTATGTGGGATCCTAAGGAATACACAATACTTGCTCAATCTTCTTATAATAAATAAGACCAGAGGAGTAACAATTGTATGCAAAAAGACTTTCTTAAATCCCCAAATCATTTACAAACATGTAGATAATGATGGACTCATGGTCTTAGTTATACTTAAGTTTAATAATAGAATTTGGACCCTGGTTAATTTATACTGGTTCCTGGTTATGGGGGTTGGACTAGCTAAGAAACACTTAGACTTTATTACAACTACTTCTAAAGGTAATATTATACAAGGAGGGGGGTTTAATTGTATCATAGATATTACAGAAACTACCAATAGGAAATTTCCTAGACCATTATCCTAAGCCAAACAGTTAAAAAATGGACAGAAATGTTTAAATTAAAAGATACCTTTAATGCTTTGGGATTAATTATTTTCTGTTCTCACACCAGGACTATAGACATGGTACCCAAATTAGAACAGATAAAATGTATATCTCACAAGATCTTTATTCTAAAATCTTGAATTTTTCAATACAACCTTGTCCCTTTTCAGATCATAATTCCATGTTGTTAACAATACACTTGGAATTCAGTCAATTAGTTATTACTTCAAGGATTCCTTCATATATCACAAAAATTAAAGACTTTAAATCTTGGCTAACTTCTGAACTTCAGCTTTTCTTAGAGATTAATTATAAACCTGAAGCAAACACAATTATGGTTTGGGATTCTTTTAAGGCCTATCTATATGGTAAAACCATTAGCTGCTACAAAAATAAAGAATGGGACTCAGAGTAACAGCAACTCCAAAATCAAATTGTATCTCTTAAATCTAATAAAAACTTAATTGCTACAGATAATAAGAGGAAAATAGAAGAAGCAAATAATAAATACAATGAACTATTATCCCATAAAACTAATTTAGCTATGGAAAAACTGAAATTAAATTCTTATGCTACCTCTCATAAGGATCTTCATAACTTATCTATGAAAGTTAAGATAAAATCAAAAATTAATAACATTGATAGTATCTTTCATGAAGGGAAAAGGAAAAAATCTCTGACATAAGGGACATTCAGGAGGCTTTTAATTATCATTATGCAGTGCATCATAAAGCTAAAATAACTACAAATGAATGTGAGAAGTTAGAGAATATAGTTCCCAACATAACAAGAATTCCTGAGAAACTTAAGTTAGATCTACAAAAAACTATTTCTCAAAAGGAAATTATAGGTGGGATTAAAGGAAGTAAGTATAATAAAGCACCTGGAATAGATGGCTTAATTATCGAAATTTATAGATTGTTCCCTTCTTCTATAATCTCTCTCCTACATAAAACCTTTCTTGAAGTTAAAAGCATTAGCAAATATTCCTCCTTCTTGGAGATATTCTCTAATTTCCCCTATATTAAAAGGGTATAAAGACCCTAATCATTGCAACTCATATAGACCAATTTCTTTGTTGAATAATGATTATAAACTATTTATGTCAATTATGGTCAATAGATTGAAAATACCCATATCTAAAATAATTAATGAAGACCAAACTGGTTTCATACATAACAGGCATACACAAGATAATATTAAAAGAGTATTATCTCTGATAGATTACCTCAACAGAGGAAACCATGAAGCATTGATAATAGGTCTAGATATTCAAAAGGCATTTGACTCCTTAAATTGGGGTTATTTTCTTACAGTTATTTGACCCCCCCTTTTTTATAACAATGATAAAGAAAATCTATGAAAATAATCTAGCATATGCCAAATTAGGTCCCTTTACTTCCAAAGCAATTCAAATCACTAGAGGTACTAGACAAGGATGTCCCATGTCCCCTATCCTATTTGCTCTGGCCATAGAAATACTTGCCATTTTAATATGTAATAATGCAAAGATAAGAGGTATAAATATATATGACCAACATATTTCTAAAATAATGATGTTTGCTGATGATGTCTTACTTACCTTACCCAACTCTAAGGAAGTGTTAGGTGAAGTGGATATAGTAACAAACAATTTCCAAAAAATCTCAGGACTCTCCTTCAACAAATCTAAATCAAAATATTTATTATTAAATAAAAAAAGAACGCACAGGTTCCAGTTAATCATATTGTTGGAAACCAAGTTTCAACTCTAGACTATTTAGGAATAGTCCTAGGCAAGAATATAGAGGAAACCTTACAGCTTGACTATGCTAAAGCCATAGACTTAATCAAGACATTAATAAGCAAATGGAATAATTTGTTTATAACATTTGATGATAGGTTACAACTGATAAAAATGGTTTTGTTACCTAAAATATTATATATAGCACAAGCCCTTATACTTCCACCAGGAAAGAAAATCCTTAAAGAAATCACTTCAACTCTGATGAAATTCCTATGGTACCCCAAAAGAAATAGAGTGGCATATTCTCATCATATCAGAAAATGGGAACAGGGTGGGGGTTAAAATTCTCAGAGATTGAAACTTATATAAAGGCATCTATAATTAAAATAGTGATGAAATGGATAAATCCTAGATACTCTTCCAATTGGAAACAGTTACACTCAATTATACTAATGAATGAAAATTGTTTATCAAAGAAGGCTTTGGTAACTGACAAAAATAACAAGATATGGCACTATTTAAGTTTAAATTTACAGTATAGTACAACAAAATTAACTAAACTAACACTAATAAACAATATTTTTGATGGGTTTAGAAAATTCATTAACACAAATTTAGATAAAAAAATGTGGCATAGATTTTTAATACCATTTACTATTACAATGGATTTCCCTGATAAAACACATAGAGACATTTTTGGTTTATGGGAAAATAATAACCTATTTTGTTGGTTGCAACGTATTGAAAACCAACAAGCTTTGAACACACAAAGTATATTGTCCCCTAATGACTGGTTGGTTCTTCAGAGTGTCACAGCATACACTAAGGATCTATGTAGAATAATACATAACTCATCCTTCAAAACTGTACCAAAAATTATAAACTGTATTTTTGGAATTCTATATAATATTATTAATGTTAAGAATGAATTATTATATCTATATAACACTTTAGTTTTCTATAAGACAGCTCCTAAAGATTCTTACTGGCAATACCTAACTAAAGGGTTTCAAGTATCATTATCAATGGAAGATAAAACAAACATTTTATTTTTAGTTAAACTAACTTCTTACTCACAATTCTGGAGGATGTTTCATTGGAAATTTCTACACAAATCTTTTTTGACACCTGAGAAACTCTCAAAAATGAACCCTTCAAACAGCAAGTTATGTTGGAGATGTCATCTGTCCACTAATGCTGACTGGTCTCATATTTTTTTATGACTGTACTAATATTAAACCATATTGGAATGAGAATAACAAATTTCTTCAAGTTAGCTATACTGATATATTTGTTTTGACAAAGTCCTTAATTTTATTCAGTGTTGTTAATAGTAATAATATGAAGAAAGATGACCTGTATTTGTTGTGGACAATGTTAGCAATAGCCAGAAAATATATAACTTGAAGATGGATCTCTAATGTAGCACCCACAATGGAGGAATTCCTATCATTACTGAAGAAATGTATACTAACGGAGAAAAGAACTAAAGAGTTAAGAACTTTTCCTAAGCCATTGGTTAATAGTCCGTGGAGGAAAGTTTTGAATTTGATTGATACCCTACAGATGGAACCAAACTCTTCCTAACTATTATAGTTTATATATTAACTTATTATTTAACTACAAATGTTTTTATCTGAATCCTTTTTGTCAGGCTGAATGTAAATACTGTAAATAGTTATTGAATGTTATGAATGTATTACATTATTATGTTATTTCATCAAAATAAAAATCATTTGAGTAAAAAAAATAGTTATGAATGATTATGTGATCACTCAGTGTACTATATCTGAAATTATTACATGTATAAACAACTATCGCATATTTTTAATATTGTGGATGATGTTGCAGTTGATTGTATGCACAATGATTTTCATTCTCTGCTGCAAAACTGTTTCTGTGGCAAAGAGGGATAAGATGCCCTTAATGTGGTTTATTGGAGTGAGAGTTCAAATGTAGACATATATTGAATATTTCATGTGTACCAACATAAATTTTGTAGTGTTGTTTATTTAATAGATTTATTTTCTTACTTTTTTCTAATTTTCTTTTTTTTTTCTAATGCAGTGTGTGACTTAACTCAAGCAGGGGAACAGAGAAACATTATGAATGTCATGTTTAGCTGTGCTTATCTTGTTTTTGGGATGTTTATCAGTGTACAAACATGGACTAGTGACCCACACAGGAAGCAGACAGAACACCTGCAGACAGGACAACAGGGCATAGACAGTTTAAAGGTAAAAAAGGATACATTGTTGCAGTTTTGCTTTCCATCATGCAACACTGCTATGCGATGGCACGTGGCGGTTAGCAAGCTTCCCCAGCACCCACAACCATTGAACACCTGCAAACAGACTCCAGTTTCAAAATGTATACATTCTATTAATTTTGCTTGGCATGGCACAAACACACTAAGCGCTGCTGTGCAGCAGTTAACACACATAAGTTAAGAAAGAATGGGGAATTATGCAATTGGTATTTTACTATTCCAGTGGCAGCAGGTATAAGTTTAGAGCTGCAGTACAGATGGTCCTGGGTTCTAATACAGGAAGTGCAACATACTTTTACTGTTGAGACAGTTCAAGTTTATACTAATGAACATGAAAATATCCAAGTGTTACTTCAATATTCCTGTGGCAACATGTGTAGGTATAAGGTTGCCATACATGTGGTCCTGGGTTCTAATACAGGAAATTCCAGACATTTTTACTGCTGTTCCATTTCACATTGTATTAAATATTACTGATAACACTTTATACATAATTATAAATAGTGCAACTGATACTAATTATATGCATGAGGGATAAGATACCCTTAATGTGTTTTGAAGGTTCATATTAATGACTGAGGGTATACTGTCTGCTATGTTTCTCTAAGTATAATTCTGCTTTCTGGACATGGATGGCCTTCACAGTTAAATAAGACACATACACAAATGAATGTATATACAAGGATCTTGTCAGGTTACGCACACTTGCATAGATAACACCTCAATCTGTCATCTGCATTATTAAATGATTCATAGCTATGTCTGAGAAGCACATCTTCTGTGACAAAGATGGAAAATCACCACTGTGGTAGAAAATGTTTTGTCCCATATGCATAGGTTTGAATTCCACACAGTAAAAATCAATTTTAGCAGTGTAGAAAGCCAAGCAAACATATCACGGCATGAAATGCATTCTCCAATTGCATGTCAGCAAAGTATCAGACACCCCGCAAACCAATGTTAAGTGTCAGCTTAACTTCCAAGTTCAAAAATTGCTTTCCTCTCTGTTTGGCACTGTTGCTCTCCACTTAACATTAAACAAATATGGTTGGCATTGCTTCTTGGGTTTGGGCACTACCAGTAAACATGATAACAGGAGTTGTTGGGAAATCATTATGTGCTATTGTACTGCTTTGGGAGTAGACATGTTTGTTGTTAGAGGGTAAGGTGGCCAATTTAAGCACAGAGGTGGGGTGTTCAGGAGTCCAGAATATTCATTGGACTCCTGGTAAAGCACCACAGCCAAAGGATTCTGCAAGGGGACTATTCTGACTCTCAGTACAAGTCTGGGGCTTGGAATAGTCTGGCCAAGCCTGCATCCAGTATGACTGGCATCCCATGCACTGGAGAACAGTGTAGGCACCACTTCAGTGATCTAAAAAGGTGCAAGAGGGATACACTCAACCAGTAGCTGGATGAGTTTTACACTAGTGAAATCCCACAGTTGTGGATGGTGCAGTGGTGCAGCAGTAGCATTGTTGCATCACAGCAAGAGGTGCTCCAGTTTGATTCTCGGCTGAAGTGCCTTCTGTGTGGAGTCTGCATGTCCTCCCTGCATTCATGTAGGTTTCCTCCCACATTACAAAGACACGGATTTGTTTGGCTTTCTACACTGCTAAAATGTATTTGTTTTTATACTTGGTGGCTTTGCAGTTGCCTGTCCCTACTGTACATTTGATCTGGGACACTCCTCCCAGTCGAGTGTCATTACCTCATTCTACCTAATCCAGGGAGAACATTTGAGAAAGCCAACCCACTTAGTTTCTGCTCCTCCTTTCCCCTTTCCACTTTATAAAAAAGAACATTTCTAAGCTTGTTTCCTGCCTTTCCTGTAAATTGTCTAGTCCAGATACAGATTTGCTGTATCCAGGACTGTTTGAAAACTTCTGGCCCCCCAAGCCTTTCTGTGTTGGAGGGAAGCCTTCTAGCTTAATTTTGTTTCTTAGAACTAGCCAGTTTGTTTAGTTTCAGCACTCAAATCTGTTTCTTTGAGCTCAGCACTTGTTCAGAACTCATTGTAAGCACTAAATAAGCTACAAATTACTACAGCACTCAACTTTCCTCACTTGTCTAGAGGAAAACAGTTTTTAGTATTTAATAAATAAGCATCTATCCAGACATATCTTATGGTAAGCTCCTGCTGTTTTCTCCTGTCTACATGATGAATCTGGGCATCTTGGGGCAATGCAGCAATTGCCTCGTGTACACAGACAACCCTCTCCTCCTACCACCCAACAATACAACCTGTGAGAGATGCACTTATATAGCCAAACTGGAAGCAAAGCTCTCTTCACCCAAGTCTGAACTAGACAGTCAAGAGGAAAAGGTAAACACTTGCACCACACCACACTCATCACATAGTCCCTAAAAACCTACACCACTAAAACACACACATAGAAACACAAAACACACACATACATTTGCGGAGGCTCCAATAAAAATCTACCCAAGCAACATGGACCTCCAAAGCAGAAACGCAAGCAACCTCCACCCCCCAATACAACCCAAATCACACATAGCCCACAAACTCAGTGTGCCACTCAACCACAGCCCATAAGGCAAAACAATGTAGCCAACTCTCTAGTCATAGGTGACTCTATAGTCAGACACACTGATGTTCCACTCACCTGGCTAAACAAAGAGAAAGTTACTGTCAGCTGCTGTCGGGTGCCAGGATCTGCCACATAATGCATGCACTCAGGTCACTCCACAACAAGTACAAATATGACTGTCATTGTCCATGTTGGTGTGAATAAAATGAGACGTACCTTCCTGGACTACAAGAAAAGAGACATGGAGGACCTGTCCAATCTTGTAGCCCAGTCAGGTATGACCCTAGCCCTGAGTAGCATCCTGCCATCACCCAGAATGATACCAGAATACAAGGACAAAATGACTGACTTCAACAATTGGCTAAGCTTATGGTGTCATTCTATGGGGATCCAGTATCTGTCTGCCTGGGATGACATGATCGACAAACCATGATGTTTTGCCAGAGATGTCCTGCACCTGTCGCCCTTTGGATTCCAGATAATGGCTAAGGCTTTTGCCACCCCTATAGTTCCTTTTTTAGGCAAGGTTCAAATGACATATTCACCACTGTAACAGGTACAAGCAAGCAAAATCTAAGGGTAATGCTACTCAATGTTAGAAGTCTAAACTTCAAAATGCACTCACCAAAGGCACTCCTTAAAATGGAGAACATTGACATCTGTGCAGTGACAGAGACCTGGTTCAAGACTCCAGAGAGCACCCCTGCATTATCAAGCTATAATTCATACCACACCTTTTGGCCACCTAACCTGGACCGAAACACTAAAGGTGGTGGTGTGTCAATATTCATTAAGGATAGCCACACCTCCAAGCTAGTTGCTCAGCATAATGCATCCGGGATTATCCAATTGCAACTAACTCTGGGCAAGACCGCAATCCAAATTGTAGCTTGCTACAGTTCCCCCACCATGCCCCAGGATTCTCACTCCTCATTTCTTGATACAGTGAAAATATTAGGGTACAAACTAACACCCTAATAATGGGTGATTTCAACTACCCCACCATTAACTGGGAAAACTATTTATGTACCAACACTTGTGCTCAAAGTTTTCTGGAATTCATAAATTCCAATGCCTTGGATCAACTTATCCACACCCCCACCAGGGGCAGCAATATCCTAGACCTGGTCATTACCAACATGGGCAACTGGTGTTCCACACCAGAGGTCATTTCCTTGTTGGTCAGATCCGACCACAAGCTAATCACCCTAGACATCCACATCCCACCCCCACCCCCATTAGGGAAACCACCGTAAAAAATCTCTCCAAAGCCATCTTCACTCTTCTTAAGACAGAAGTGGCAAACTTCACGACATCCATGCTGATGGACAATAGAGGTATGATTGCTGAATCCTATACAAATGCACTTTATAAGCACTTACACAAGTGCATGGATCATGCAATCCCTAACAGAACCAAGATGCTATCCTCCAAAATAAGGAAGCCAATCTGGTGGTCCCCTGCAACAAACAAATTCTACAACAGAAGAAAGAAACTGCTGCAAAAAAGATTAAAATCCTATGATTGGAGGAACTCCCTGGTCAGCCTCAGTAAGAAGCTGAGATCCCTCATAAAATCCTCCAAAACTAGTTATGAAAACAAAATTGCCACTGATTCTAAAGACAACCACAAAGCATTCTATAGCTATGTCAAGAATCTCAATGGCAACACTCAGATCTGCTCTGAGTTACAACACAATGGCACTAAATACACAGAACCAACTGATATTGCAAACATCCTGGCAGGTAGATTCAGTGCTAACATTACCCCTCTCTCACCCCCTATAGGGCCCATCTCTATACTGGAAGAATGCAAAGTTCCTGTAATCACGGCTGCACAGGTAAAACACACTCTCCAAAGCCAAGAACACAACATCCATGGGACCTGACAACATCCCAGGCTGCGTTCTACACAAACTACAGAACGAACTGGCACCCTACCTAAGTACCATGTTTAATCATAGCCTCACCTCAGGTTTTGTGCCCACTGAATGGTGCACAACAACTGTTATCACACTCCACAAAGGGGGAGCCACCGCAGACCCCGGGAACTACCACCCCATTAGTCTGATGAGCCTGGTCTGCAAGGCTATGGAATGTATCATCATGGAACTTATAAACAATGACATTGGTAATCTCCAAACTCTGGACCCTACCCAGTTCAGGTTTGTAAAAGGCAGAGCATGTCTCCTAAACCTGACAGACTTCTTTGAAGTGGTCACCAAAGCTGTAGATCTCACCAAGGTTTTCAACACCATCCCCCACTATGGAATTATAGATAAATTCACTAAACTAGGTATAAATCCCTATGTCACAAGATGGGTTGCCAACTGGCTCACTGACAAAACCCACACTTTGAAAATAGCAGACTCTACATCTAACTTCAGACCAGTGACAAGTGGAGTACTCCAGGGTTCAGTCCTGGGTCTTCTCCTGTTTGGTATCTACTTCTCTGAAGTACAGGCTAACACAGAAGGTCTTTGGTTAACAAAGTTCACAGATGACTGCAAACTAGGAACCATAATCAAAACACCCAATGAGGTGGACATCCTATAAAAGGGCCTCACTGAGACAGATGCCTGGTGTCAAAGCCATGGCCTCAAGCTCAATGCCAAAAAGTGCATTGTCATCCCTTTTGGTAAAAACTCTATACCCATGAACTACCACATAGGTGGTAGTCTACTTAACACCAAAAGTTTGATAAGAGACCTTGGGACACAGGTGGACAGTAGTCTCTCCTCTGATAATCACATCGCCACAGTAGTCAGGAAATCCTTCTACTTGGCACACCTCATTACAAAATGTTTCTCATCAAGGAAAAAAGAGGTCATTGTTCCCCTCTACCCATCACTCATTAGACCCAATATAGAGTACAACGCCCCTTTTGGTATGTACCTCACAAGACATCTAAACAACTGGAAAGGCTGTAGAAATACCTCACAAAGAGGATTACCAGCCTCAGAAGATGCCCTACACAGACCATCTAAAAAAAAACCCAGCTTTACTCCGTCACATATCGACTACTCAGAGGTGATCTCTGCCTAACATACAAAGCTATGTCAAACCCAGAGTTGCTGGACATGCTCCACTTAAAGAAACCCCAATCCCTCTGAGCTACACGCTCTAGGGACCTAAGCCTTGTCACCACAATAAACAGAACATGCAGGAGGGATAGATTCCTGTCCCAGAGACTTTCAATACTCTACAACAAACTACCTATCTATATCAAACAAAGCTCCTCATTAGCACTCTTCAAGAAAAATCTTGATGATTGGATGGGAGATAGGAAATTCACCCCGGGTATCACTTCTGTGGCGCTGCTCGACAGGGGCACAGGAACATTTTTTTGGGTGGCGAAAGCCAGGGTACCATTTGGCTAGGCTTATATAGGCCCTAGGACCAATAGCCTAGTACCTACCTATGAACCTATGGAGCTTTTCTCACCAGGTCTCCACTGAAAATTAGCTTTGTTCCAAGTTGGACTTTCCCAGTAAACAAATGTTAAATAAATAAATTATGCTAATAAAGAGTTTATAATACATAGAAAGCTAAATAAAGGCAAGACTGGTATAAATAATGCTCTTCTGCTCTTTTCTTTTCATAGCTAATTCTGGAATAGTAGCGAATAGACAAGCCTATGCTGATCATCTGGAGAAACTGAGGCTAGCAAATGGTATGTATGCAGCACAAGAGAAGTCTCACTGTAGCCTTAAAAGTTAAAGAAAAATGTTTTCTTTTCTATACAGTAGTAGCAAAGTAAGCATGCATATCCTAACTTTAAAAGCAAGTATATACGCATACGTCTGTAGCATAAACCAACTTTAGGAGTCAAGTGTAAGATTGTACTGATAGGTTGTGGGTTTAAATAACACAAGTAACAACTATACAATTCTGCAATTCTCAATAATATTACATAAATTAACTACTATGCAAATGGCATAAATGCCCTGCTGTTTATTGTAATCTATATAATTGGACCAAGCATATATGCAATATCTACACATAGCAAAGATTAGTTTGAGCAATCCTTATTTATAGTTTTTAGCTGTTAGGAAGTATACTTAAACTTTAGCTAAAATAGGTGTATTATTGTGATAATGCACTGCAATTGTACTAATTTTATCTCTTTTATTTCTTTCACCTCAATACTTATCTCTTTTTTATTATCTATTATGTGTTATCAAAGTATCTCCATGTCATCCATCTGCTCTAGCACCAACACCCAACACATCTGGGACCCAACCTGGCAGTACTTCCTCTGATGCTCCTGTACTATCTGTGCCCTCAGGTAGTACTGCCTAGACAGCTGATGATGTGGTACCCTCTGGGACTACTGGTGGATGTGAGGATTTCATCACCTAACAGGAGATGCCAGGGTTGGTGCATAGGGTCATGCACAGCACCATTAGTATGTTCCTACACCAGATGGAGAGACTGCTCTCTCCCTCATGGTCCATAGAAGAACAAGACATCAAGCACTCCGGCAGCCAGTGGAGTAAGGAGACAGTGATGACAGTCCTGTGGATGAGGACTAGATTCCTACTCTCCCCATGTTTGATGGGCATGGGCTTGTGTTGCCCCATCTCTCACCCCAAATGTGGTGCCCCCCCATCCTTTTGTGTCCCTCACTATCTGTGTCTTGTCTTGTTTGTCCTGTTTGCTTGTATTTGCTTCCTCACCTACCCAACTTATCTGACCCAGAAATACCAATGTCCCTTGCCCATTGTTCCTCTCTTACTGAAGTAAAAAAAAATGGGCATCTGTCCTACAAAAAAAATCATCCCATACATAGCACTCCATTTCACACACTTGTCTTCTTGACACACTTAATTTGGTCCAATTGGCTATACAACATTATTGTATTGTTGTCACCCCTCTTTGTGGAGGTGACAGTCCAAATTCAGCTAATATTCTGTAAATATTTTCATTTTACACTGTTGAAGAAATGGATAGCTATGGTTCTTTCCTACCTCACTCCTGCAGATTCCTATAGGGCTTTCCCTTTGCTCTTCCCCCTGCTTGCCCTCCATTTCACCACTTTCCTATCTATCCCATTTTAACACTCATAATCTGGTCAAAGAATAGAATCACACACAACACACAATGGGACCCTTCACTTTTTGGCCTGTATGTTTGTGTGGAGTTTGGCATTATAATGTCAAGAGATGGTGAATAGCTCTTCAGTGGTACAATTACCTCTGCACAATGCTGCTTAAACATGCTGCATTATGTCAACACACAGTTACGCATGATCAATATAGTATAAAGAATAATTTCATTGCATTATCACTACTTATTTAAAAGTATTAAATACTCCTGGATTCAAACCCCATATTATCTGGGCATGTATTACCTCTGCCTACTGTCCATTTAGTGTTAATGACATGAAACTACATATGGAAACAGACAAACATGAATGTGCTATCTAAGAAAATGACACATGTTTAAAATACAGCCGTCTGTTGCCTCCCCCACTCACTGCAACCTTGTTTTTCAGTACTTTTTCACAAATATGTCAACTACATAAAATAAATTAATAACAAATGTTGTCTTATATACCATGCACATCTTTAGAATGACAATGCACATTCAGATTTTCCAATACTTGTATTAATGTGGATGTATGTTTGCATATAGTTTGTAAAGCTGTATCTTAAAGTATACCTGCACATTGGAAAGACAGCCACCGAATACTACTCATCAATCTGGTAACACACAGAACTTTAATATCTTGACAGTTGAACATGGCTAGCTATCCATTTCATGCAAGCCTCCCAACATCTTCTCTCCAACATCCAGGGCTGATGTCATCCACTATAAGTTGGCCTGCGACCTTGTAAAAGTCAGACTTGTGCTGTAGAACTTGTATAAAGTATTGAGTTCTCTAGTCTGTGTACTTAGGATGCTTGTTCTTACTGCAGTCAACTGGGGTGTGTGTGTGTGTGTGTGTGTGTGTGTGTGTGTGTGTGTGTGTGTGTGTGTGTGTGTGTGTGTGTGTGTGCGTGTCTATCTTCGCAGAGCAGCATAAGTGAGCATCCTACAGTTACCACTCCTATCCTATGGATTGCCAATATTTTGACACTTGCACATGCCTACACATCCATTTAATGCAGGCCTCCTAACATCTTCTCTCCAACATTCAGTGCTGATGTCATCCACTATATGTTATCCTTCAGCCTTGTAAATGTCTGACTTGAGCTGTGGCACTTGCCTTAAATCCAAAGTTCTCTAGTCAGTGTACTTAGTGAAGTAGGGGTACTATTCTCACTGTAGTCAGCTGGGATATGTGTGTGTGCGTGTGTGTGTGTGTGTGTGTGTGTGTGTGTGTGTGTGTGTGTGTGTGTGTGTGTGTGTGTGTGTGTGTGTGTTTGTGTGTTTTGACACTTGCTTGACATTAGGGAGAGCATATTACACCAGCAAGTGGGACACTACTATTACCATTTTCTTCTCAACAGACGCTGCTTTTGTCATCACCTAGAAACTGTTGTCTGACACTGTCTACATCAGGCTTGAGCTGTGACACTTACCTTAAATGCAAAGTTCTCTAGTCAGTGTACTTATATAGGTAAGGGTTCTGTTCTCACTGCAGCCAAGTATGTGTGTGTTTCTGCACTTGCTTGACATTAGATTAGAGAGAGCATATTACACCAGCATGTGGGTCAATCATCAGACTCTGCTGACATCATCAGCTAAAGCTGATTTGTGGATGTGCAGTATTCCTATCAGGGCAGGTTTAGAGACTGGCCTTTAGGCCAGGTACAAGTCACCTCATCCTATACACTACAGATTACAGTGACAGGGCTTTCAGTATATCCACATACATCATGGCATGGTTTGTAGACCATTTATTTTATTGGTGAGAAACCCCTGTGGTCTCTCCACCTACTGAAGGTGTCTAGTGAGGTAGATGAAAAAGGGAGTATTACACTCTATTAGTGCTTTGATGAAGTTCAATTACAGTGCTTTTATATTATCCTTAGATCTGGTTATGATGGCCTGAAATATGAGATGAACAATGTAGCCTTTCCATACCACTTGGGACACTTGGCGGTCGAAGTTCAGGTTGCGATGTGTGCTCACAGGTCTTGCACCACTGGGTTTCAGTATAGGGAGGAGTGCTGTTATTAGTGGGGAATTCCACTTTGCAGAAGGCAAAAATAATGGCACAATTTTGTGTCTATTTGTAGACCATGTGGCTTTGGCACCAAACATTTGACTGTGTTAGCCCCTTCTGTAGTATGTTAACATCATTGGTGGACTCAATGATTACACTCAATATGCAAGAATCAGCAAACTTGGTAAGCCAAAGGCAGTATACTTTAGCCTGGACTGTTGAGAAATAGCTTGCAAACAGTAAAGGGCCAAGCACAGATCCTGTGGGTATGCCAGTGGTGACAGCTCTACTGGTTGAGGTTAATTCATTGACTTTCACAGTATGTGTTGTGTCATTGAGCCAATTGGTTAACCATCTAGTGACATAAGAGTTAATCCCCAGCTGGGAGAGTTTCGCAATGACACCTGAGTGGGGAATTGTGTCCAAGCCCTAGCCCAGATCAAGATAGGCAGTATGCACTGTCTTAACCTTCATCCATGCCTATCACACCAAATCAATGGGCTGTGACAGCATCACAGATCACTTATAATGTGACTTAGAACATACACCTTCCTGACATGATTGAATACACACTTCAACACACACTCCATATTGACTATGTTCCCACAGAAGGGTGTACATCAACATGCATCCATCTGAGTAGGGTGGAACAGCACCTGATGAATGCATGTATAGACACATACTGACTCTTCTCATCTGTGAGGTGGACCAACATGACATCATGGACCTTTTCTAAATGGACACTAGTAGTATCCCTGATGTGTGAAACAGATGTGTGAGTTGTTAGTGCTACATTCATGTCTTTTACATCTGTTAGATATCTTCAAAGAGATCATCGAGGGCATGCATGATGACAACACTATCATCCTATGGAACTTGACCTAACCAAGGCATTTGACACAAATCCACACTGAGATATTCACTTAACACTGTCAGATGTGGCCATAAACACCTATATCACCAAGTGGTAGACCTCTGGATCACATACGTGGCATCTAAATATGTTGAAGTGTGTGAAATTACCTGTATCTTGAGTCCAGTGATCAGGTACATACATCAGGGCTATCTGCTAGTTCCTTTTCTGTCCATTATTTAAATCACAGACATCAGGAATGACATACACATCCCGTGTCCAAATAGCTGTCTGGGGGACTACAGATTGTGGGCAATCATTGACTCCAACTGTGATATCAGTATAATGCAGACAGTATCAACACACACTAAACATTGCTGCCACAGCCATGACAACACATGAGATGAAACAGAAACATGGGGGGATTTATTACATTATGAAAACAAACACACAACTCAAGGATAATGTAGACATCACACCCTATAAGCAGACCAATTGGTATGTGAATTCTGTTCTAGGGTAGATGGCATGTGGAACATCCACAATCATGTGGCCACAGTGGTGACTACTACCTTGTATGTAACACAACTACTGAGGATATGCAGGGCATCCAAACAAAGCCCATAGTACTTCCATAGTTCACAGCGTTCATCACATCAATAACTGAGTACAATGCATCCTTCATCCACCACCCTACACATCTTCCAGTGATGTGTAACTGAAGTGTACCATGTTTGCCACAGTGTGTTACACCTCTTATTGGCCACACCTAGGTATTCTTTTTGTTGCAAAAACATTACTGCCTGATGGTGCAGAAGCCCCATCAAGGTGTTATACCCGATGCATGTGTGATACCTGTGCCAGTGATGCACACAGTGCATACATAGCTGTTTGACAACATTGATGGCATGGGTTACATTTGAGACAGTGTGTATTTTGCCCTATATGTATGCCATGCACACAAGTCAACTAGCCTGTATTAATCATAATGTCACATAGAGTTATAGCAATGTCCCTCCTAACACCTCCAGCAGATGTTACAGTGTCAAGATGACGTGCTTGATTACCCTCATAGATTGCTGACGTCATAATAGTTGCACAAGTATGTTCATGCAGAACTATCTATGATCACTCAGAATCACATACATTGTGTCAGAGTTAAGGGATTACTGGTGACAGTATTCTGATATTGTCCATGATTGTGCATGCTTCTTTTACTGTTGTCCGTGAGCCTGTAACTGTGTCACACTTTTCTGAGACCTCTGCTGACATTGCAGTCATATTCAGGCAAATCAGTTTACACAGCTTCACAATATGCACCCAACACCAATTATATATAGCATCCCTGATAGATTTCCTCTCCATTGTTCATGTCAGGATGCTTATATCACAAAGACATCTTCGTTATGTCACCTTGTCTGACAGTCACATAATATACATTTGCATTGTGCAGTTCATACTGTACCATGTCAATATGTGCTTAGTGTTCCTGATACAACGGTCTTTCATTTACATGACCTCATCTGCTATACATTACAATAGGATCATAAGATCATACTATCATATGAGGTTACTAGGCTAATTGCCCTGAGGCCCTTACAAGCCTAGCCAAGAGTTTATCCCAAAAATGAAACTTCAGTCAGCACTTGTCACCCTTGTCAATGAGGGCTGCAGGTGGAACCCCTAAGACAAATTTGTGGTTTCCCATCCACTCATCAAGGTTGTGCTTGAAAAGGGTCAGTGAGGTACTCTGTTTGATGTGTATGGGAAGTCTATTCCAGAGATGGGGCGGCCTCTGGGAGACAAACCTGTCTCTCCAGCAGGTTTTGTTGATGTTGCATATTAGATTCATTAGACTTATGGATATGGAGCATCTCTAGTAGAGCAGAGTCCAAGATTTCCTTGTAGGTGACACAGATCAGCTCTAAGCAACCTGTACGATACCGAGTAGAGTGATAGTGATTTGAGCCTGTCCACATAGAACAGGTGTTGTAGGCCATGGATTCTCTTTGTGAGGTATTTCTGTTGCCTTTCCAGTAAGTGCAAATGTTTGGAGAGGTACATACCAAATGTGGCGTCATACTCAATTATTGCTCTAATGAGGGAGTAGTACAGAGAGGTAATAACCTCTTTTTTTCTGGATGCAATCCCTTTACTTATGAGATGAACCAAGTAAAAGGCTTTTCTGACCACTGCTGCTACATGATGGTCGAATGTGAAATTGTAATCAATCTGAGTACCCAGGTCTCGCACCACAGCTTGTGTGTTTAGGGGGTTACTGTTGATGTGGTAATCCGTAGGGGTTGTGTTTTAGCCAAATGGTATGATGATACTTTTTTGTGTTTAACTTGAGGCCATGACTTTAATATCAGTCATTAGTTGCTGTGAGACCCTCTTGTAGTATGTTAACATCATTTGGGGAGTCAATGACAGCACCCGACTTACAGTCGTCTGTAAACTTGGTCAGCCACAGGCCCTTTGTCTTTGCCTGGACCTCCAAGAAGTAGATGCCAAACAGTAGGGATCCTAGGACAGATTCCTGGGGAACTCCACTAGCGACAGGTCCACTATCAGATATGTCCTTTTTCCCTGTGTTCATTCCTACAATTCATTTGTGTGTCCCTGTTCAATATTCACTTCTGCTGACTGTTTATTTTAAATGGCAGTCCATGTGCCCTTACAGATCATTTAGACAACTTTTGTACAGAATGCCTGAAATAGGATTCCACAATACTTTGCACTGTATACACTGTTCTGTACTGTGTTTGGACCATATACATTACTATATGATAAACCCTGGTAATCACTGTGACATTCTAAGCAATACCACTAACCTAGTTTGCTCTAAGGTAAACAAATTTGCTATTCATGTTGTTTTACATGGTTTTCTGGCTGGCAGCACTGTTGCCAGCCACTAGACCATGCTTGTTTATGTTTAGATGTGGTGCCTGGAATGAATATGTAATCACCTCTGCTGGTCACATATACATGCATAAAGCCTACACGGAGTTTATTGAATCCTACCGTATATGTTTTCAAGAAAATTATCAGGCTTTCTACACATTTATACTTCTTACTTTGTACAACAGAATGGTAGGTGTCTCACCCCTGAAACAAAAAAAAAAAACAAAAGTTTATAAAAATCAAGGAATACTGCATAAGTAATGTATAAATGTTTTCCACACAATTATCAGGCTGTTGACAAATTTTCAACATACAAACACTTGAAACACACCTCTCATGTAGGACAACAGTATGGTAGGTTGCACCCCCACACTCTCAAAAATCCAAGGGGTCTCTAAAAGCACCAGTTCTGTCAACATTGATATAGAAAATCCAAAAATAAGCAGGAAACCTGGTAAACCCTTTCCACCAAAGGAAAGGAAGTGTGAAAAGTCAATTTATCAGAGTCTGAAGACTGACTTCTAATGATGATACTTGTCTGAGGTATGGGAAGGGAGAATGGAGAGGTATGCAGCTATCATAAAGGGTGGCTTGGTGAATCCTAACAGGTTTAACCAGAAGGACACCAATAAATTTGCTGATGAAAAGTGCATGATCCTTCAATATTCCCTGGATGTTAAGAATATTGAGCAGATTATTTGTAAGAATCATTATGTTCTTTCCTGTGACAAAAGGACCCAGTAGCTGGTTAACAGCTAGCCCACATTCACATACAAAAGGAAGCCTAACATCAAAACTATATGGCGAGACCTTGTCTTGACCTCATTTGCAGATTTCCAGTGACTCTGAAATGTGTGGAGATGTCCTCAATGCTGTTGCATTGAGAACAATTGCATGGGTCCCCTAGTGAACATTATCATGAAATATGCAAAAAGGGCCAAGTTTTATTGCTACTCTGGAACGGTAGTATACATCATGGTGTGCACCCAGTGTCAAGTGTTTTATGTAGGCAAAACCAACAATGCCCTCAACAAAAGACTCTATCAGCATGTTTATAGTATACAGAAGGCTGATAGCAACAGCACCCTTGCTAGGCATTCTCTATCCTGCCTAGGTTTTGAAAGATTCAAGTTTTTCATTTTGGAACAAGTACTAGCAGCTGTCTACACAGGGGACGGGAAGGACACATTATTGCATTGTGAAATGTGTGGCAACTTAGATTAGATGCCACACATTTTCCAGGGATTAATGATGGCATTTATTTCTCCAGTAAACTCAAAATGAGAGCTTCCAAGTTGTAAATAGTGTGAATTATTTCTGTATTTACTGTCTCTTTATGATTTTCCCAGGTTTTAGTGGTTTCTGTCACCTGATTGGATGTTTTTTTGTGGGTGTGTTTATGAATTTCCTTTAAAAGCTGGTTTTACTTCCTTTTTCATGATTCTGATGATGTCTTTTATATAAGACAAAAGTGCTAAACTGTGATTGTTTTTATCTCAATCAACCGAGCCACAAATGTAGGAATCCAAACCAGTTTTTATCTCCAAGTTTTTGTTTTGTTATTAAAGTACCAAGTTTGTTTGGCTGCTGATATTCCATTCATATTGAAAAGACTGAAAAGTTATGCAATTGATTACTGGATGGCAATTATCATTGCTATATAGTAAAGAAGCCAATTTTCATTGTGCCCACCACTCCTGTGGATTTTACCCTGGACCATCTGAGAAGCATAACTCCAGTTGTAGTGACATATACATTATCTTTCTCCCCAATTCCATATGAAATTGCAAAAGCAAATGTTAAGAACAATAGTTGTGCAGAAAGCATAACCTATTTATCTCACAAATGTAAATGTCTGCCAAAGTTGCCTATGCCAACAGTTAAGTATAAAAAGTGCATACTTATAAAACTTCATTTTCCACTAGCTATATGCAAACATTTACAACAGTTTACAAAATATAAAATGTCCTTGAATAATAGAAGCATGTCTCAACAAAATAAATGGCTTCTCATCAGAGAAATCACCTTCAAAAATACCAATCTTCTCTTTTGTCTGAATACACACAAGTCTCCTCATCTTCAAGTTACCTAGCTACAAGATTACCTTTTATAGTGTAGATTCAAACTTCTGAGCACTATAAAGATGCAAATGAAGTATGAACTCATTAGAATAGCTGAATACCAAACTTTTGATTTTTTTTATAGCAGATGTAAACATAGTGTAGGCTCTACACCATTGTTAGGTGCTAATCGCTTGCAACTGTAAATGATTAGTGTGAGTGAAGGAAAACACAACAGCAATTCAGACACACTTCCTTGCAATGGGTATATCAGTGAGGATACACTTACAAACTGTGGAACTAACTTCAGTAAGCTTTTAAAGAAAGCAAAACACTACACAGGTATATGTGTTTGTCCAAAATAGCAACACTCTTCTGCCTTTACTGAAAACTGTTGTTCACTGTTATATATTTTATCACACTTTAAAACATTGTAGAAAGTGCACTGTAGACTGCATGTCTGATATTAAAGCAGAGATAAGGGAAGAAAAGACAGAGCTGCATTTTGTAAACATATTCATAAACAGTTGTGTGATTACTCATGGCAATAAATATGCTACGCACACATGTACAACCAACTGAGAATGTCTAAGTGTATGACCTGTTAATATTAGTTACGAAATGTGAATTGATTGTATGCACATGATTTTATTACTGCTTCAAAGCAGTGTCTGTGACAAATAGAGATAACCCACTATAACTGTGCTTTGTAAGTGCAGCAGTCTGATGGTTCAGATCCAGAGCTGTCTAATTGTTTCAAGTTTGTTTCACTTTTTTTTTTTTTTGTGCTTTACCATTTATGTGACATGTGGCTTAGCACAAACAGTTAACTGGCTAATAAAATGAAACTTTTAATGTCTATTACCTTATGCAAAGCAATATGCTCAGCAGTATTACGTGGCTGTCAGCAATATAGATGGTAATGACTGTAGAAATTACATTTGCTGCACAACTGTCTTTGTGGCAAAGGGTGTAAGTACATTAAGCTAAACAAGAGAAAAGAACTGTAAAGCAGGGTTGGAGCCCCACAGAAGTTATTTTTTATTGTGGAATGGTCATGATTATTATTTACACAAATAATGTATGTTCACTATTGGCTTTTACAGTTGCACATTGCCTACTTATGTACAAACAGGGTTCACAACTTAAAGAAAAAAGTATAAGATTTAATTTGTTTTGCCTTTCTTTTGCACAAACAGGCTCAGCAGAGATGTGAGGCCATCAGCACTATGGGCAGAACTGAGTGCAGAAAATATACCTTCTGCCTTGCTTTCCCTGTTGCACAAAGTGTACATACAATATGTTCATGGTCAAGAAAGGTGAGCCAGTGTTCTAATCTAGCACAATCCACTTTTTAGTTAAGGTCTCCCACTGTAATTTTTCGAAAAAAATTGATTATAAAGGCAGTACTGCATACCAATAGCTATGTATAGCAGGTTAATTGTGCATCAACATACTTTTTTAGCTATTATATGTATAATGTGTGTAACATGCTTATCATGACAATGCTGATTATGTAATTAAAATGCAGTTGTGTATCTCTAATGGACATAGTAGTTTACTGGCTATCATCTTCACCACTCCCATAACCCAAGTATAACTGTAATCCCATAACCCAAGTATAACTGTAAAACAGAATGTACTGTGAGGTAGGTACCACAAATCACAAATCCATTAATAAAGTAATGCAAGTCACATTTCCAGTATATTGTCAGACATTAGTTCTGCATCATAACTGGGAATGCATAAGGCAGAATCTTGTAATTTCACACATGTACAGGCCTAATTGAAGTATAGCACCAGACACTCTTTAAACTGCATATCTGTGACGACCATGTTTGGCAAACACTTCTTCTTTGGCAATGAGAAATAAATCACATGTGTGGAAATGTATGCATTCTTTTTTTTACATAGGTTTGAATCCCACATTGTACATATTAATTATAATAATGTGCAAGTCCACACACAATGTGCCAAGTCACCCCATTCACATACTTAAAAGCCAAGTCATTTAGCATTTCTGTGTTGACTATTGGACAAAGTTTGACCATCTATTACAGCTTATATACCATAAATCAATGCCATGTCTCAGATAAACATTGCTGATTCATAAATTCCCTTCTTTGTTTATCAGTGTTTCTCTTTGTTTACCATCACACAAACTCAGTTAGCATGGTTGTGAGTGTTTGCACACTGTTTGTAAAATGCAATATCATGAATTGTCGGGAAGATACTTGTACTGTTGTTGGGAAGCCTTTACAGAGACATGGCAGGAAATGGGATGGGTGGTGCCAAACTCAAGAGACAAAGGTGGGGAGTGGAGGAGTCAGAAATATTTGATGCACTCTTCATGAAGCACTACAGCCATAGGCTGAGGCTTGGAACAGCCTAGCCAAGGCTGTGTCCAGTGCGACTGGCAGACCACATACTGAAGAGCAGTGCAGGCATAATTACAGTGACCTAAAATAGTGCAAGCAGACACAACTCAACTAGCGGCTGGATGATATTAGAACTGCTGACATCCCACAGTTGTGTAAGTATACATATAAAGAAAATTTAAATGTTATGGAAAGTTGTAGATGGCCAGGATTGGTACTCATAATACTTTCATGTCTGTTTTTCTTTCCTTCTTTATTTTTCAGCTGCACAGAACATTTCAGTGAACAGGGTGACACATGCTGAGAGATTGGAGAGACTCAGAGAGGCAATGGGTATGTATGCAGTACAAATGAACATGACTGTATAAAATATATTGGTATTCTATAGATCAGTAGCAACTTAAGCATGCAGATCTTAACTGTGAAAAAGAGCATGCATGCTTTCTTCTGCAGTTCTTGGCAAATGTATTAGGGAAGTTTAATACTGTATTCAGCATAGCCGGGTTCAGTTCCTGCTTTAATGTCAAGTTATTATGTTAATCTTTAGTGTCTTTAAAAGCATATATGGAATATCTGCATATTCCAAGGATTGCTTGTTACAATTCACAGTCCTTTTTTGAATTTGGAAAGCTGTATGGCTAATATAATAATAAAAGTATACTTATCATAATGAATCATGAATGTGACATATAATGGTTCTAATCATCTCTTTTCTTTTTTTCTCAGCCGACCGTTTATCTCTCTCTTTTTTTAAATGGAACCTCAGCATTCTGATGTCATGCTTTTCTGCTAACAAACCAAATGCTTTTCAGCACAGGGAAGTAGGCCAGCTTCTGTGGCTGAGCCAGCCTACCCACTATTAGCTGCTGTACCAACACTCAGCACCTCTGGGATACAACCTGTCAGTACTGCCTCCACAGTCATTCATTATCTGGTCTGTCTACATCAGGTAGCATTGCCCTGGCTGTTGGTGCAGTGGTAATCTCTGGGAGTATTGGTGGAGGTGGTGATTACATGACCTACCAGGAGCTGCCAGGGATTTTGCAGGATGTCTTGGTGCCTGTATCACTTCCTGGAGAGATTGCTCATTAGAATGGAAAAGAGACTCCCATGTCAAGCAGGCTCACAGTGAACTGAGGAAGTGGACACTGATGACAGTTCTGATGATGAAGACTAGATTGTCATTTTTCCTGTGCTTGATGGGCATGGGGCTCAGATGTCCCCTACCTATCCCCAATCACTGTGTCGCTCAACCTTTTGCGGCCATCACCATCCCTGTGTTTGACTTGTTTATCCTGTTTGCATCTGCTTTCTCACCTATCCTATGTACCTGACCCAGATATTCCTATGTCCCTTTCTCAACATTCCTTTCTTCTTGAAATTGAAAAAAATGTGGCCTTCTGTCCCACAAAAAAAATTGTCCCATACATAGCTCTCCACTTGGCACAGGTCTTCTTGACACACTTGATTTGTTCCAGCTGGCTATACAACATTATTGGTTTGTTGTCATGCATCGGTGTTGTGGTGAATCCATATTCATCAAATTTTCTCTACATGTCCACATTACTGTGTTGAAGAAGTGGAGCTCTATGGTTCTTTCCAAATTCCCTCCTGCACATTCCTTTATTGCTTCCCCTTTATACTTCCCCTTGCTTGCACCCCCATTTCACCAATTTCCTATCTACCCAATTTTCACACCTTTAATCTGGTCAGAAATAGAATAACACACTCCATATATTGCCAGGAATGGCTCATAATAAAGCCTTCACTTTTTCACTTTTTGTCTTCTGCCTTTGCATGGAGTTTGGCATTGTGCACCAATACAGAGTGGCTATGAATGGCTCTGTACATCCTATTGCAAAACCTGGTGAGTTTTTGCCATCAGCTGCACTAGTTTGGTAATCAAAGGAATGCAGAGTTAAACCAGAGTAAAAGCAGTACTTTGAAACATTTACTCTGGCAGTTCTTTAGACTGCTGAATGTAACAAAATGCAACTTTTTATGTGGAGTGTTGACATAAAACCCTTGAGTGATTTTTTTTTTTTGCCAATAGCATCAAGGGTTGAATTCCAGATGCATCTCACATAATTTCTTGGTGTGATGTTATATGTGTATGATATATTTGATCACCCACAGCTTAACATTTGCCACATATATGATTCCTTGTGGAGATATATTGAATACTGGCCAAAAATGAATATGTGAAGTGACATCCATCCTTATTAGTATCACATATTCATTCAACCGTGTTCTGCATGTTATAAGCCTGCTGCCCCACTCCAAACCATTCTTTACCCTTATGTCAGTCACTTCATACTACACAGCATAGAAATTTAATAATGAGAACAAACCAAAAACATGTCCCTGAATGTTCCATTACACAAAACATTGCTATGTGTATGTTCATCTCCCCATGTATTCATCCCTTCACTCCCACCATCTTTATGTGTGTGTATTAGGTTGATGGATGTACAGTCATCTCATGGTTTCTGCATACTAACATAACTCTGATGGTGAATAATACAAACAGTATCTTGATTTAATAGTTTATCATTGCTTCAGCAGTGTGTAAGGTTTAAAAATCTGTTGTAAGATTCTCTTTGTGTCATTTACAGGTGATGATGGACATAATGTTCATCTGGTGTGATATGGAAACTGTCATTACTGTGATGAAGTATCCTGCACACACTTCCATACACCAATAGTTAGCATATCTGCTGAATCATAATAATTATTTAAAATGATGTACCACCCCTTGTCATTTCTAGAATGATGTACACACAATTAACTTGTGATTTGCAGTAAGGTCTGCAAAACAGCTACTTGTATGACAGTATTGAGGTACATTTTACTGATAAAGTTTGTTGAAGACATGTAGAACTTTAGTGCAGTCATTGATAGTCACATTTGTAGTCCTTATCACATTTATTTAGCTAATGCCATCCTGACACTACTTGCAAAAAAAGTGAATAACCTGAATTTGAATCCTAGCTCATTTGTGTTTGGACTAGGATCTCACTGCTCTTACACTCTGTACCACAAAAAAGCTAGGCAGCAGAGGTATTTTTTATACTCGGTACTATCCAGAGTGCTGATGGCCATGCCTGAGCCTGTTTGTGCGAAGGAAGGTAAACGTACTTAAATCTTGCACTTTTTTTAATTTAGTGCCACAGCATTTCAAATATAGACTATAGCATGAACATCATAGTATCTGTCAGCAATTTCTCCCATAACATATCTTGCAAACTACTTCACAAGTTCAATTTAAATCATGAAATGCAAATCACGCATGTGCCAACACTTTGACATCAGCCTCATAAATCAGTCTATTAATGATACACTATGTGAAGTGGTGTTTAGTATGCCATACTTTGGGTACTGGGCTGTTATCTTCCATTACATGGAAAGGCATTCATAAACACAAGAAGGACATGTGTGCTTGACTGTACACATACATTCTGATATTCATGTGTGATCTGCAGCAATGCACTTGCAACTGATATAGCAGTACTTGGACCATTGTCAAGCAGACAACAGAAATACAGAACATAACTGTATTGTTACATTTGATACGGGTTTATACTGACACTGGGAATTGGTCATCCATGATCATACCACACTGATATTATCAGTAAATTCTATTAATGTGGACAGTACTTCATCTGAATATGAATACACGTACCCCCACCTTTGCAGTACTGGTGTTTACAAAGTGTGTGTTTGTGTGTGTCTTCGAGTGTGTTATCTAAACAACATTTTGAGAAACAAGTGCATGTATGGCTCAGTTCTGCAAGATGCATTCATGACAGCTTCTTTCAAACAAGTTATAGGGATGGAAAAACAGACTGTTTCAAAGTGATCAGAAAGCCACGAAGTCCACTCCACGATATTTAGTCTTAACGCACCTTTTATTGAAAAACAAGCAACGTTTTCGCTACAACCCCTGATGTAGCTTCCTCAGAGTACAAAATAGAACTAGTGTCAGTTTCTTTTTAAACATAAAAACGCGCCAAAAAGAAAGGGGGCGCGTAGTTGTTAAGAAAAATTACAATCAGTAAAACATGATAACAATGTTACTTCTAAATATAAAACATGTCCTTACAACACTTGTGAGGACTAAATCTCCCATTAAAACACTGAAACCATTCTTTTAAATGGATATAAGTTATAGGGATGCATTTAAATGTATCTTTGTAAACTGCAATCACACATTCACATCCCAAGTCCAGCCTTTGCACACAAGTCTCATAACAGTATATTTTACCTATGAGACTATGGTGATTTCATCCTCTATAAAGAACACTGTAACAATGATAAAAGCAGACATCTAAAATGGTGTGAGTGTTAAGTACTGTGTTCTCCAGCTTGTGTAACTAGTTAGGTAGAAGATGAAATTGCACAATAGTCAAACTTGTTTGTGCATGTGTGTGTGTGTGTGTGTGTGTGTGTGTGTGTGTGTGTGTGTAGTCAGTAGACCTGGACTCCAGCTGCTGCTGCCCTCACTGAAGTATCATTCAGAAAATACTATTACACTGGTACATGACTCCACAGCAATTTCCTACAGCCCTCACACCATCATCTTCTTACTGTAGACTGATGATGTCATCCTCTGTAAAGTTCTCTCTGACAGTGCAAAAGTCAGACTTGTCCCCTGGTGCTTGCATTAATTACTGTGTTCTCTAGCTAGGTGGGGGTTCTAATCTCACAGCTGTCAACTTGAATATTTGTGTAAGTGATCACTCTGAAGGCAATTTTACACCAGGGTGTGAGTCTTCTTCTTTCAGATTTTTCCCAGTTAGGAGTCACCACAGTGGAACACCTGTCTGCTCATGATTGGCAGTGGAGTTTTATGGTGTCGAGTTGCCAGCCCGATGCTCAACCTTCCACAGAAGGCACACACACATGCATACACTCACGCCTAGGGCTAATTTAGACTGTCCAATCCACCTCAGCGTGTCTTTGGGATGTCAGAGGAAACCGGAGCACACATCTATATTACACAATCCTGCTAACATCTTCACAGCATACACTGATGATATCATCCCCTATAAAGTGTAGTCTGATAGTGTTAAAGTCAGACTTGTGCTGTGGTGTTAGTGTTAACTACTGTGTTCTGTAGTTTGTGTAACCCAGAGAAGTAGGGGTTCTAATATCACAGCAGTCAACTATCAGTTGAGAGACCATTTACACTGGAATTTGAGACCACATCTGTGCCACACAGTCTTCCTAAAATCTTCATCTCAGCGTACACTGATGATATCCCATATACAGTACACTCTGACACAGTTAAAGTCAGAGTTGGGCTATTGTGCTAACATTAAGTACTGTATTCCATACTTTGCCTAACTAGATAGGTCGGGGCAGTAGTTTCACAGCAGTCAACTTGAGTGTGCCTTATCATTCAACTGTCAGTTTACAATTTTACACTGGGATGCGAGTCCACATCTATGTCACACAATCCTTGCAAAATCTTGTTCTCAGCATACACCGATGATGTCATGCCCAATAAAGTGCACTCTGACAATAGCAAATTCAGACATCTGTGTTGGCACTAGCATTAAAATGTGTGCTCTAGCTTCTGTAATTTGATAAGTAGAACTTCTAATCTTACAGTAGTTAATTTAACTGAGTTTATTTATGTGTTCATTCAGCTATCAATGTGGAGCTACTTTTTATCTGTATCAGACACATCTCCAAAACATTTTCTTCTCAGCAGATAATGATGATACCATCCTGTTATAGTGCACTCTGCCGGTGTTAAACTCAGACATCTGTGGTGCTGTTATTCTTATGTTGTATGGAATCCAATTTGTATACCTAGACAAGTGCTGTGTTCAAATCTGACCTCAATAAAATGTGTGTGTGTGGTTGGTGGTATGTTATGGTCATTGCAAGATGTTTTGAATCTCTTTTTATTTGATTGTATATCAGGAGAATATTTTACATAGCCTCATGAATCTAATGTCCCCTGTTCCCTCTGTAGACATAGCATCCTTTCTGTGGAACAGAGGATGTCATCATCTCAAAGATACATACACACATTGTGAAGCAGAGCCCCTACATTACCCTGTGCCAACCATCTACAGACCACTGGATGTATGATTGCTAATTCTGTCATGGGGTGGTGTACATATTACATATGGACAGAGGCAGTCTGTAATAAAACATACACATATGTGCACATACAACAAATCTTTTCCATCACATAGATACAGTAATTTTTGCTTTAATGGCATAATAATGACTAGAATCTTATGTACTTTTGACAGTTAGCCTAGTAATTCCTTATGACCATTTGAAGATTGCACATCAGTGTTGTTGTCATCCACATGTGCTATGTTGAGGTGTGGAGGTATTGTAGCCATACAACAGTGTATCCCAATCTGTGAGTTTGAGCTACTATGTTGATGGCCACTGCCGTTTGGTTACATATTCCTTCCATAACATGTAGTAATATACCTCCTGAAGACTGTTGACATGGGATGATGTTATGTATATTGTTATCTTACTAAGGCATATGCTCTTGTAGTGGAGTATATCAACATTCTTCTCAGTTCTCATTTAACTATCACAGTGTTAGCCACAGTATGGCACCTGGAAATGTTATCTGACTTATAGCAACATAATACTGATAACATGGGCACATATGCCTGGGTTCATCCACATGTTGCAATGCTGTTATATACACACACATATGACATGTTCCGATCCAATTGTAACCTCGGGGATTCATTGTATGCAGAATTGTATTGCTATGTTGTGTGACTGTCAGCATTTGTGTCATTAACTGTTCTGCATGAACTGTATTGGGTCTATATTATAACATCGGAGTCTAAAAACTTCGAATCTTATAATATCAAACCCATTCAATCGAAACACCAGAAAACTGAACAGTCGGAATAGCAAATTTTTTCCCAGGGAAAAAATTTGCTGTTCCGACAAACATACACACAACTCAAGCACACCAAAATAAATAATCCACACACGTACACTTCACGAAATCTTACACTAAACCAGACATACACCACTAGCTACTCACTTACCTTAACCCAACCCTAACCCTAAGGTCCCTAACAATTGCACACTCACCTTACCTGCTCCCTAACTCACCTACCCCACCCTAACCCTCACGTCCACACAATTGCACATTTACCTGACCTGCGCCCTAACCCTAACTCACCTAACCCACGCCCAATCGCACACTCACCTTCATTCGCACACTTACCTTAACCCAGTCCGTAATCTTTGCTCCACAGTTGAGGAAATAGCAAAGCTGCAGAAATGGCCAACTGAATACTTTCCCTAGGAAAGTATTCGATGTTTTGCAGCTTTGCTATTTCAAGTGTTCGCCCTACTGGGTTCGATATTATAACATTCGAAGTTTTTGAACTTCGATGTTATAATACAGACCCAACTGTATCCACCTCAGTTGTAATGTGTCCATATATGGTGTCAGGGGCCTCACACACACATTTCCATTGATAAACATACAGGTATGTGATGTATAACTAATGCAATGACACAAAATAGGTTGCGTTGTACGACTGCTTTGTTCCACTGTGTTGCATGTTATTCATACCAAATGTTGTATTTAAAGGTAATGTCACAAAGCATTGTGTAACTACATCTGAAAGCATAAAGGGAATACCTAGCTATGCACAGAGCTGGTTGTGGATGGCACTACCCATACTCAACCCCAGGAAATAGACAACCTGCTAGCTGGCAAATTTGGATCAAGCTTCAACCCGTCCCCACCAGTCATCACCCAAAGTATAACTGCCAGCATTCCTTAGCCTATTATCTCAAAAGAGCAGGTCATCTCTGCCCTGTCCAAGACTAAAAACACGGCATCAATGTGCCCTGACAACATCTCACATTGCCTTTGAAATAACCTCAAACCTGTGCCTTTGAAATAACTTCAAACCTGACCTAGCAGACTCAATTGGATGCCTATTTAACAAAAGCCTCCAGACAGGCTATATTCTGGCAGAACAGTGGGTAGCAACAGTCATCCCTCTGCAAAAGGGGAGACCATCAGCATACACAGGGAATTATAGACACATAAGCCTGAATGGCTTCATCAGTAAGGCCATGAAAATATTCCTCACGGAGCTTACCAACAAGGACTTAATTTCCTGACTCTGGAAACAACCCAGTTTGGATTTGTTAAGGGTAAGTCATGTCTGTTAAATGTTGTTGACTTCTATCAGAAGGTCACCAAGGCCATGGATGAGGGAAAGACTGTGCATCCTACCTAACCTGACCTGGCCAAGGCATTTAACACAATTTCCCTCTCAGGTATTATAGAGAAACTCTCTCAACTGGGCATAAACCTGTACATCTCCAGGTTGCTAGCCAAATGGCTCACTGACAGGATGCATACTTTCAATATGGGTGAATTTACCTCTAGCATGAGGCCAGTCACCAAGGATATATAACAGTGCTCTATACTAGGCCCTTTTCTGATCAGTATTTATTTCTCAGAAGTCAATGCAAACGGAGACAGTCTTTGCATGACAAAGTCTGCGAATGACTGAAAACTGGGGGCAATCACTGAACACGAGAACAATACAGATATACTACAGAAATGATTAACGCACACATATGATTGTTGCCATAGCCATGAAGAGAAAGTAAATGCAAAAACGTCATAATTATTCCCTTTTGTAAATCAAGTACCCCACCTAATTACAACATGGAGCACCTCCCCTAAGACTAGAACCAGTGGTACATGATCTGGGTACCCAGGTTGATACTAATGTGAACTTCGACCACATAGTATTCACAGTAATGAGAAAGTCCTTCTATGTGGCACAACTCATAAGTAAGGCATGCCATCCAGATGAATGGATACTATAATTCTGTTGTTCTTGGCCCTCATCATACAAATAATTGAGTACAATGCACCCTTTGGCATGTACCTCAACAGACATCTGCAATAGCTGTCAAAAACACAAAGTTTTCTCACTAGGAAGATACAGGCTATAAAAAAAACCTCTACACAGAAAGATTGTAAGCCCTATTACTGTACTCAGACTACAAAGAGGTGACCTATGTCTGGCCTACAGAGCAGTATCCAATCCGGCTCTGATGGAAATGTTACACATTCATAAATCAAACTGCATGAGGGTTACTCATTCCAAGGATCTTAACCTAGCCTCTGACATAAATAAGTCAAGTTGGAGGGATAGCTACATCTCTCAGAGACTACACCTTCTCTGCAACAAGCTTCCCATTCACATAAAGAAAAACACTTCCCTAACCCTCTTCTAGAGCAACCTGGATCAATGAATGTGTAATTATAACTTTGCTCGTGGCATGGTGTCTGTGACCCTCTTGGACAGAAGCAGTTGTTATTACTTACCATAGAATAGGCTCATACCACTGTGAACTTCATTCACCTAGTTATTGAAAATTGTTAATCTGGAGTTAAATCTGGCTAGGCTTGTATGGACTCTTGGGCCATTAGTGTAGTACTCTCCTATGAACATATGAACCCTCAAAGTGTGATTGTAGCCTATGTACAGCTATACTGTGACTTTACTGCATCACAGATGTACCGCTACATCACATCAGTATTACCACTTGATAGTTTGCGTGAGCATATATGGATGTCTGTCAGGATTCCATGACAGTATGACATTCTCAATGGCAATGTCAGGGGGACAGTGATCGTGTGTCACGTCTTGGGTTTTGACATGTGCTTATAGTGGGTGCAACAGGTATTGTTTGGTATGTGTACAACCTTATAGCGACAGCTTACTCAATCATTGACACATGCATTTCACTAGTGTACTTTTTGTGCACATGGGCATAGTTGATGCATGGCTATCATTCTCACTTACTGCTGTACCATTCATTATAATGGATCACTTCTTAATTCACACATCAACTGTAGATGCTTCAGACAGTATCCATTGCTATTACATTATCAGATGCATGCAATACCCAGCTGTGTGCAGGAAAGCCACTCATAATAGTGTGGTGATTGTATGTCTTCTTATCCATATGGCTGATCCTTATGTCAGCCAGTGATGTTTTAATCAAGTGTATCAAATTTGGCACAATGAGCTTCCACACATTTGGTAAGCCATACACAACTATTCTTTGGGATGTATACACATTAGAATTTGACAAAACAGACTTCCCTTCAAGGTGTTCTACTAGATGCCTATGTGACATATTTCTGTGTTGCACTCAGAAAATACACACCTCATTAACAACATTGATGGCATGGGTTTGATACTTGCAGGTGGTGATTGTGACTTATGTATCATAAAAAGCTTGCCATGAATGGCCCTTATTTCAGTTCCGATTTTAACACTGCCCCTGTTAAACCATGAACAACTTGTTAATTTCTGGGGAAGGGGTGGTGAATTCTACTAATAGAATACTGACAATCATTAAAGTCATACACGTCTGTTCCTGAAGAGCGTGTATAATAAGTTACACTTGCATGTTCTGTCATTTCTGTAGATTAATGGTAATTATATTGTAAAAGTGTCCATAATTGTGCCTATTTTTGTCTACATTTGTCTGAAAGTCTGTTGCTATGTGTCCCTAATTGGTTGAGAGCTATGGTGACATATCAGTTATATTTAAGCAAGTCATGTTTTCAGATCTTCATAGTATGCACATATGCCTAATTTATATACCATCCTTGCTAAATGTCCACTCCAGTGAGCATGTCAGTGATGTGTATAACACAAACATTCACCTCCATTGGCATGTTACCTTGTATGATCATCATATATACTATGTTTATATCATATTATACTTGCTCAGAATGTGTAAATAGCAGTACATACTGTGCTGTCTACACATGTGCTTAATGTTATGCTTCTGGATTGTGCTAGAAGTGTACATGAGTTAATATATCCTATTTTGTTGACATTGACACATGTGCCATACTGTCTTACTCTTTATTCGTTCCCATCAAACATGCCTATACCCATTTTCATCAGCACACTTTTTGAGCCCAGTGTATGTTTCCTTGTATTTGCCCTTCTGGTTTAACTGACTTCCCCTCCATTGTTTCATTATTCAAATAATTGTACATTACAATGAGTACACTTTTTTATTGTGTTATCACTGATGGTATTGTAGTGTTTTACCCCTAGTAGTCATTGTGGCTGTCCACACAATCTTGCCAATCAAGTTTACACATAAGCAAACTTGAAGACATCCTTTTTCTGTGCCCATGTTGCTCTGCATGGTTTCCTTGCTGGTGAAACTGCTGCTGGACATAGTGTAATCACAATGAGCAGCAAGAATATATGATTAGCACTACTGCTCATTCTGCTAAGTTGTAAGTGTAGACTTCGTGCAAAGCCTGCGTGGAGTTTATTGAATCCCGGGCATATGTTCGACTTTCTGAAAACCCTTACAAAACAAAACAGCAAAATTCTACATAACCCCCTCACTCTTTGCAAATTATATATACTAACTCTGAGATGATACTACATTAGGGAAAAGGGTAAATTCCTCCTCCCCACTGTATCATAATCTCCATACAAATGCTTTCAGTTTTCAGAAATTCAAGGATATGGTCTCGACCTTATGATGTTTAAGTTTCCGAAAACTCAATAATATGGCATAAATCCATTTTATATATATATATATATATATATATATATATATATACACACACATATTTATGTAAAATGTTGAATACTACTGTCAAAATATCTACTGTCAAAATGTCTAAGTATACAAACACTACAGTCCCCCGGATTCAGCAGTCCTCCGTGTAAGACTAAATAAGGCTTACACGGAAGCTGCAGTTGAACGGTATGACATCAGCATGCCATGCATATTCATGAGGGCATGCTGACTCATACTCTAGTCTAACACGGTCAGTGTAGGAAAGTAGGGGGCATGTCCGATTGCCGAGTACTGCAAAGGGACACGCCCCCAGAAGAGTTAGAGTCTTGATAGTAAACACCCACGAGCAAGTCCGCCAAAATGTCAAGAAACAGGACACCACACATCCCCACAGACTAAAAACTAGTGAAAGTGTTTAAAAAGTAAAAATAACCGTTTCATTTTTTTTTTATAATTTCCAATATGTTTGCCCGCATTTGCGCTCGTTTGCGTGGGTATGCCCTTCGCTCAACTACAGTTAGCAGATATGACATTGAAAAGCATATAAGATCTACATATGCAAATTAAGCAAAGTAGCAATAGCATAGCAGTAGAGACGTCGCCCAAAGAATAGGTAGTCACTGTTAGAGCCCCACAACATCCCCCTCCATTTTTCTTTAAATAAGTATGAAACAATTCCCCGATATATATATATATATTTAAATTTAATTTAAGTAAAATGTAATGAAATGGCCCATGTATTTGTGAACAAAACCTATATTATGTATATATAAAAAGGATCATAATTGCCCGTAGCTTAGCAGTGCTTTAACAAGCTTAATATGAGTGCCCGTAGCTAAGCAGCGCTGTACCTAGCTTAATACGAGTGCCCGTAGCCAAGCAGTGCTTTATCCAGCTTAAAATGAGTGCCTGTAGCCAAACAGTGCTGAACCCAGCTTAATATGACTGCACATAACTAAATAACGCTTTACCCAGCGTAAGCCGTTTGCGCGGAGCTGCGCAGTGCGCCAACCAGCTTACCATCGGGCAACATTGGGCAACGTGTAGCAAAGTCGCCTTTACACAGACACACCTCCTAGCCTGTCTAGACAGTAGTAAAATAAAAAAGCAATGACAAAGGTTGAACCCGGGATACTGTGCACCATAGTCAAAGTACTGAACCCCTAAGCCATGACACTTGCACCTAGAAATCCAGTATTACCATACATATAGGAATGAATGAAAATATAACCATGACAAAGCAGGTTTGCTCTTAGCTGAGAAATTTCCAAAATGGCCAATCACAAATAAGTGTGGGAAAACCGGCATATATAAGCTCCATAGGCAGGAATACACACCATAACTGATTGTGGTACCCATTTGCAGTCAGGATGGCAGTTGTCGGAGAGGGAAATCGCTTTAAAGCACAAAGGTGGGGCATTGAGGAGTCCAAATATATGGTTTGGCTCCTAGTCCATCATCATGAAGGCTGACTCATGCAGGGCCAAGTTCAATGGGGTGCGTATAAGGCAGAGGCGTGGAACCAGTTGGCACATGATCTCACCAGTGCCACAGGCATTCTGAGGACTGGTGAACAGGTCCGTCACCACCATGCGGACCTGAAGCAATGAAAGGAGGACCAACTGAACTGATGGATCCAGGAGGCCCATCAAATGCCCAATGCCCCACTACTGAGTAAGTATACATGTAATGAAGTATGTAAGAAATGCTATCCTAGCCTATAGTATGGATAGGTATGTCTAATATCCCTTCATTTATATTACAGCTGCAGGTGTCCGTTCTGCGAATCAGCAAGCCTATGCTGATAGGCTGGTAAGGCTGCACCACCAGGCAGGTTAGTAATTATTCAGCTGGTATTATTATAGAATATAAGTGAGGCAGCCTGTAAAAGAGTTGTGTTGTAACCCAGTAATAAAGGTCAAATAAGCATAGAATAAAGCTTCTGCTAGTATTCTAAGATCAGATAAGTGATGCAGCCTGAAAAGGAGTATTGTAATCCATTAATAAAGAGTAAACAAGTCTCAAATAGAGTTCCCACCTGTATTGTAATATCAGATAACTGCTTCAGCCTGAAAATGAGTGTTCTATCAATAAAGGACAGACAAGTATTGAATACATCCTTGTATATACTGTCATATGAAATAAGTGAGTCAGCTGGAAAGGATTGTTGTAACCCAGTAATAAATGTTAATAAAGCCTAGAATTAAGTACCATCCTAAAATGTAAATATAAATTAAGTGAGAAAGTGTGAGAAAGACCTTGAAGTCTGTAATAAAGGTATACTGCATGCACGACATAATGAAATGAATGAAACAACCATAACCAAAGAGTGAAATTTTTAATAAAGTACAATACCTGGACTGTGTCAGTCCCACATTTCGGATATGTTGTTGTACCCTTGCATTATGGAGATAGTATGGTTGTATGAAATGCTGAACATCCACAGTTGTCTAGGCCCATATAAACTGGCTGATGGGAATGCCAGTATGTCAGATTAATATTTATAGTTCTCAACTGTGTCATGTATAGTATTTACCCGTTAATCTGGTACATGAGCAGCTTGTGCTTGTGATCCCACAAATGTCAGTGTGCTGCTAGAACTGTACGTAACTGTTCAAATGTAGCAGGATGACTACAAATGGAATGTATATTAATGTAGCAGTAACATCTCCATCACCAGCATTTGTAAGGTTACATACAGGAAACTGTACTAATACATGTAGGGGATCTGCATCAAGTAGGAATGTATAGTATACGTATAGGTATAAAGTTGTTAATGTAATATTTTTTCACCCTACCTTATGTTCACAAATGATGCTATTCCACACCAAACTGGGTATGGGTATTCACAATTAATTCCTATGGACATTTGTTCTGTTGGTTTATACATATCTGCATGTACGTTGATGCATGTGCCCTGTACACATATCCAAATCTGATGGCCTGTTGCCACCAATCAACCCTGCATGCTGTTGGAATGTCCACTGTTGTCCTAAATATGCATGTGTTATGCTTGCTGTTCAACTTTTGAAATCCATGTGTGCTTGGTGAATGGGAATACTAATGCATGCTGTTACATCTAATTTGGAATGGTGTTGTTTGTTACTAACCCAAAATGCCATTAAATACTGCTAAACATAGGACAACTGGGAAGGCGGGTGCCAGCGGACCCACCTCTCCCACCTCAGCTGGCAAGTGCACCTGGCACCAGTGCCCAGGCCAGGACCTCCTCCTCCGGTGACCCTGTGCCACCTTCAGATGGAAGAACTGCAGGGGATGGGGCTCACCCCCCCCTGCAAGCGTGGCCGGAGGAGAGCCTCCACTCACCCTCCAAAGGGTCCGGTCTGTGGTGCGTAGTGAGATCAGGCATTCCGTGACTGATCCCCTATGCCAGCTTGAGGTGAGATTGGCGCAACTCATGGGTGTGCCTGCCCATCTTATCCAGCCCCCAGCACAGCCCTGGTCTGGGCTGTGAAGGCGCAGTGGTAACTGCCCATGGGTGGGGATCTCAGTTCCACTGTTGCCATCTGTGGGCTCATTTGCTTACGATATCCAAATATCCATCCCCGTCAATTGTGTTTACCCCCCACATGTGTCATACTCTGCCCCTGTATGCGTCTTGTTTGTCTTGTCTGTTAACCTCCCCAACCTACCTCCCCAAATATACCTACTTCCTGTACCTCACATTCCACTCTCACCTGAAAAAAAAAAGGGCACTCTGTTCCCACAAAAAAATTATGCCCCATACATAGCTGCCTATTTTGCACACATGTCGGGTGGACATGCAAACTGATAATTACAACTGGCTCTACAACATACTTTGTTGTCCTCACTCCTCTCTCAGGGATGGAAGTCTTCAAATCTCACTCTAAATTTCTAACATATGCACAGCTGTTGCTGGTAAAGAATTGGGCAGCTATGGGCCTTCCCTACAGCCTTCCTGCACATCCCGAGCTTGTTTTCCTACTGTCCTACCCTCTTTGTGACCCCTTTTTCACCACTTTCCTATTTCCCCATTTTCTTTTCTTTAAAAGAAAACAGCGCGGGTGTTTGCGGGAGTAAGCACTTTTAAGCAGTTGTAAGCGTGTGTGCGCTTGTGTGCGCTTAGCTAAGTGTAGATAAGTGTAGCTAAGCATCGTGCACACTCACGCAAACCCACTTACAACTGCTTAAAAGTGCCTTAGTCACTCTGTATGACAAGGCCCTTGTACTGCTCAGCAGCAAAATAAAATATCCTTGTCAGTCTCAAACCCCACACCTTGGACTCTGCATGACATACCACTAAGCCACAGCAGATATACAATAACTTGGTGCTGCAAGAAATATAACATGCATTAAAAGGAGTGAATGTAAAGGGAAAATATGAAAGCCAGAGAAATACATTTCAAGACAGAAATATAACATGCATTAAAAGGAGTGAATGTAAAGGGGAAATACGAAAGCCAGAGCAATACATTTCAAGAAAGAAATGTAACATGCAAGCCACAGCAGATATACAATAAATTGGTGCTGCAAGAAATATAACATGCATTAAAAGGAGTGAATGTAAAGGGAAAATATGAAAGCCAGAGAAATACATTTCAAGACAGAAATATAACATGCATTAAAAGGAGTGAATGTAAAGGGGAAATACGAAAGCCAGAGCAATACATTTCAAGAAAGAAATGTTACATGCATTACAAGGAGTGAATGTAAAGGGAAACTACAAAAGCCAGAGCAATACATTTCAAGACAGACAGAAATATAACATGCATTAAAAGGAGTGAATGTAAAGGGGAAATACAAAAGTCAGAGCAATACATTTCAAGACAGAAATATAACGTGCATTAAAAGGAGTGAATGTAAGGGGAAATACGAAAGCCAGAGCAATACATTTCAAGACAGAAATATAACATGCATTACAAGGAGTGAATGTGAAGGGAATATAGGAAAGCCAGAGCAATACATTGGAATAACCACTGTTGTATGCTAGTTAATTTCCTAATTCCAAAACAAAGTACATACTCCCTTGTATCCAGTGTTAGCATTAGGAGGTGTGAGTAAACTGACACACTGAGAAGAGTGTACTGGAAGAAGCAACAGTCAGGTTTCAGTACAACATGCATTTCACTGGCTGCAACCCAGCTTCAGATATGAGACATATACCAACCTTCTGACTGACACAACAGTGTCCACAGCAAACAAGCATGGTCCCCACCTTGCAAAACTGAAAGGCCTACGCCTACCTGACCTATCATTTTATAGCAGTGTCCTGAAATCACAGTGAGAACAGCAATTACCACACAGCAGGCTGCATGCAATTACTAAATGGTGGGCACCAACTGGTGCAGAGGCCATCACATGCACATGTGCAGATACTTACAAAAGCAGTCTGTACTTGCTGTCCACACATGCAATTATATCATTGCAGCATATGGAGAGAAAGAGCAAGCAAGCAAGCGAGAGATAGACAGACAAATAAACAAACAAACAAACAGAGGTGTTTGTAGACACCAAAAAAAAATATTTAAAAAGAAAAATAAACGTCAACAGGTACAACAGACAGAGGCAAGAAATACAAAGGTAAGGTATGTAACAGATATGTATTTGGTGGGATGCGAATGATGTGTATGAAGGGTACTGTACATACTGTGAACCCTCCATATGTGTGCGCAGTCCATATCTATATGTACATGCAGATGTGCATAGGACAAGGTACATACTGCAACTGTTAGTGAAGGCTAGACATATATATGTAGTTGAAGCTTGCAATGTGCACATATCTATGTAGGTTGTAGTGTGTGGCATTGAAAACAGCAAGCAGTGCAGGTGTATGTCATGTGGTGGTTAAATGCTGTGGGACTGAGACAGTGAGGCCTGCTACAGCTATATGGCCTGAGGACAGCAAAATGCATTCTACACAACACTGTACAATATTTGTACAAAATTGTATGTCTCACAACTGTTTAATGATTCATATTCCCAACATGAAAGGTGGCCAGTATATGTGCCTATATGTGCATGTATATGTGCAACAATGGATGTTTACAAGTATGTGTATATATATATATATATATATATATATATATATATATATATATATATATATAGAGAGAGAGAGAGAGAGATATATATATATATATATATATATATATATATATATATATATATATATATATATATACATATATATATGTATATATATATATATATATATATATATATATATATATATAGATATGTAGATATATAGATGTATAGATATGTAGATATATGTAGCTATATAGATATATACATATATAAATATATGTAGAGATATATAGATATATACAGATATATCTGGATATGTCTGGATATATATAGGTATGTATATATATATATATATATATCTATATATATATATCTATATATATATATATATATATATATATATATATATATATATATATATATATATATATATATATATATATATATATATATATATATATATATATATATATATATATATATATATATATATATATATATATAGAGAGAGAGAGAGAGAGAGAGAGATACATATATAGATATGTATATATATATATATATATATATATATATATATATATATATATATATATATATATATATATATATATATATATATATATATATATATATATATATATATATATATATATATGTGTGTGTATGCATATATATATATATATATATATAGAGAGAGAGAGAGAGAGGGAGACACGGGTCAGACGTATTGCAACAGGTGCCTGGTGACGAAAGCATTGACTGAACACCAGTGTTGATACTGCAGTACCATACCCCATTCCAAAACACTTTACACACTAACTACCAGATAGGTGGTTGCCTGCCCAACACTGAAAGTGTCAGAAGGGAACATGGGACATGGTGTACAGTAGCCTCCCCTCTGATAATCACAGTTCCACACTAGTCTTGTAATCCCTCTCCGTGGTATGTGTCATCACAAAAGGTGTGCCATCTAGGGAAATATAGGTCAGTGCACCCCCTACTCCTCACAATGCCCCATGTGGTATGTATCTCACATGACAACCACAGCAAGTGGAAAGGCCACAGACATACCTAACAAAGAGTGACACTGCCCCAAACACATGCCCTATTCAGACTGACTCACAAAACCACAGCTAGAGTGCATTGCATACATCATGCACAGAGGTTACCACTGCCAGACATACAGAGGTATGTCACACCCAGAGCAGTCGGCCAACTACCATGACAACACCTCACAATCCCTCCAGGCTACATGACCTAGGGCCCTAATTCATGTCAACACACTGAACAGCACATGCTGGAGGTACAGGTTCCTATACACAAATATTCCATACTCTGGACTAAGCTACCCAGGATTAATAAACATGGCTCATCATTAGTAGATGTCATACATACCCCTGATGAATGTTATGGAGATAGGTAATATGCCCTGTGAGTCAGCTCTGTGTATCCGTTTAACAGGAGCAAGTGTGATCACTTTACATGTGTGTCAAATGGCAGGGTAGCATATGGCTAGCCTGCTGCAGGCCCTGGCCCAATGGTGTAGTACCTACCTATGACACAATGCGCACACACATGTACTCAGTGCAATACCACCTATGTGAGGTGGAATGAGTGTGATACCGACTGTGTGCAAGGTCTGTAAAGGTGTGATAGCTTAGTGTGAGGTTGTGTCTGTCATGGCAGTTTGTGTCCTAGGTGTGAGGGCAGAGAAAGATGTGTCAGTTATTGGGATGCAGACATAGTAGGATGGCATATGTTGTGATGCAGTACCTTGTGTACGACTGTGGTGTCCCATTGTAGGCTGTAGCAGTATATGTATGCTCAGCAAGTGGTACTGCTGGTGAATCCAGGTCACATATGAACTGTTGTACTACCTGAAGCTTTAGGCCTAAACACCACAGTATGGTGTATGTTCACATTCCCTGGTATCACTGTCTTGGTGTTTCCTGTAGTCTGCACAGATTACATTCCTCAGGCATAGGTATCTGTAAGTAGGGGCACACAGTACTATAAGGTGCACAGGTAATGCTCATCTTTGTTGGCATACATTTGTGTGTTGCATGTTTGACTAATGTGTGTGTAATGATGCCTGTACTATGGCCGCAATCACATGTGTGTTACAGGGTATGTGTGTGTCCCTAGCAACATGTATACTCTGTTACAGCAGTATGCCAGCTTTATTAACAACCATGCACATATGTTAGGTAGGGGTATAGCATCAACAATTAGGGTGGTTTACTGTTATTACTGTAACTGTACATTACATTCATTGAATTGGATGACAATATTGATTATGCATTAGCTTGATATATACCCCCAGTGTGAGGTTGTGCATTGTATCTAATACAGTGTGTCAAGTACTGGTGTATACTGGTTTGTTTTATGGAGTGCGGCAGCCACTGTCAGGCAGTTGTGGGCTGAGCACTGATAAGTGGTATTGAAGGTGTGTATCCTCTGATAGACAGACAGATGCTATATCTGGCAGTTAAGTGATATCTGTACTTCATAATGTTAAGTGTGCCACATGACTTGCTCACACATATTGTATAATTGTCTTCCATGGTTATGGCTCATCACCACAATCCTGTGTATACAGCTGCAGAGGAGGAGGTCATACAGGCCAGCCTGTATCAAAACTATGCACGGCTTTTTCCAGGGCCAGCCAGCACCAGCATGAGCGCACTGCACTGTGGCAAGATCTTGATCACCAGGTAAATGACATAGGCATGCATAACTGGACATATGAGCAGGTACGCCATCACTGCAGTGATTTAATCAGACATGTCCAGCAGCGTGCATCTGATATCCATAGGCAACAGCTTGCCACAGGTGGTGGGGCGCCCATACATCCCCCCTCACCAGAGTGGAGGAGCTGCTCCTAAGCATGGTGGCTCCTGGCCTACAGCAGCAGCAACATCATGCATGTGTCATCATTAAGGCCGGAGCTACCCAGCAGGATGACATGGAGCGTGCAGGTAATATACCCTAGCTGTAGACTACTGTTACCTATATTGTTAGAATATGCTTATGTGAGATGTGTACTGTGTGTTTAGCAGTTGTGCTGCCTCTTGTGTGCAATACTGATATTTGGAATAGTATCTCCACACCTGTGACTGTTGACTGTTGTTCCACTGTAGATTAGCGCACTCATTCACGGCAGCAATGCCACAGTTGTGGCCACTGATAAACTGTGTCATATTCTTGTAGGTCCCTCTGGTGTGACAGCAGGGCAGACGGTGCATGCTGGTGAGTGTGTTAACTCTTTAATAATGGTAATGAAATGTGCATGTCATAGGTGAGGTGTGGGCCATGTACACGTAACACACCTACACATAATGCATGCTGTCCATGTTTGCTGTGAGACATTAATCATCACATTAAAGTCAGTAGCTGCCTCAAGCACATACACTGCACAGTGCAGTAGACACAAGTGTGGCAGCACTGTACTGCACCTTAGATATGCATAGTTGCTACAGCTGTACACAACAGAACACATTTATCATATGCAGTGCATGAAAACATGCTATACTCATAGCAGTCATTGCATTGCACCTCAATGTTGTGCCTGTGTAAACATATGCACCTATACACAATATGCATAGCTTGTTATGTGTGTGCTTACATATGCCAGTATACACAATATGCACAGCGGTTGCCATCCAAAGTGTCACATATATGTCCTGGAATGCTAGTGGGTGTATAGGTCACTTGACACACATTGGGTTGTGTCCATGTACAAATTGTGTTCCAGGGTGTAGCCAATCACTGAACAATGCCACAGGTGCAACAAAGCCATGTATACTGCCATTACATTGGGGGCATCTACACTAGCACTGTATGAACTTGTGCAACACATATTCTGCATGCTGACACGTGTGTGGTGGCTGTTTACCTTGTGATACTGACACCCACCTTCACCCACTATAGAGTATGTGTTGGACTGCTGATGTGTGTGTATGTGCTGTAGTGAGGAGTGTATTACTGTTCATGTGTGCATGTGTGCATGTGTGCATGTGTTCATGTTTGCATGTGTGCATGTGTAGAACGTAAAGTCTGTTTCCTGTCTTCTTCTCACAGGTGCTGAGTTAGGGCTGGCTGAATGCAGCAGGGAACCTGAAGCCACTGCCACGAATAGTGCTGATGATGAGACATGTATTTTGACACAGGGAGGTTTGACAGGGTCTGTCATTGGTCCACTAATCGACAGTACACAGCGTTCAACCCCATCTATGCGCACACTCATACTGCCAATACATCCCTCACCACCAATGGCCATAGGCGAGGGACAGCATACAGTTGGCACTGACCAGGAGAGTGTGGTACCCATGGCACTTGCATCCCCTCACAGCAGCCATAGCCATATTCCTGGAATGGTACCACATAGGCAGAGGTCCAGGGGTTCTTGGGGGAGCACCACTGGTTGTATTGCCCCTGGCAGGCATGCCCTCACTGGTCTCATAACATTCAGTATGTTCCGAGCTGTAATGCAGGTTCAGGCACGTATGGAATGGTACACCAGGCAGGGACTTAAGACACAGAGGGCACATTACACTGCTATCAATGACAGCATCCATGACCTTGCCGGTGCCATCCGGACTTACACCGAGGTCATTGGTAGATGTTGGGGGGAGACAATAGATGCCCTCCACAATATGTCATCCATGAGCCAGGACTGTGCGGGACGGTTGCTACGTCGACACGGACACATGCCAGCAACAGCAACAGCTGGCAGTGATCACGGACGGCCCCTGGGTCACAGCCACTCCCATAGTGGCAGTATCCACCCCAGCAATGCTGGGGCTGGCCTGTCCATTGACCGTCCCAGTAGACCACGTGCACGTGGCTCTGGCCAATCCCAGCAGGGACATGGGTCCAGTCATCCCACCTCTGCCTCTGAGGACAGTACCCAGTCAGGGTTGGTAACCAATACTCTCTATAGCACCCCTGCCAGGCACAGGTACTGTGTCTGTGGCCAGAGACAGTAATCTGTACAGCCTAGCAGGTACAGTCTGTGGCTGTCCCACAAACTACTGTATATGGCAGCCACATGGTGGAGCTGTGTGCATGAAGACACACACACATTAACCAAACAAATAGGGCTCACACATACACACACACATTACATCAAGATTGGCCCATGCTGTACTGTTGTCCCTCACACACACACACACACACACACACACACACACACACACACACACACACACACACACACACACACACGTCGATTGGATGGGTCAATGTCAGGTTCTGGCAAACAACAAAACGCCCTGTGCATGTGATGATACCTGTGTCGCCTCCTGTCATCTGTAACATTGATGGAGGAACAGGCTAACATGGTGCTGATGCACAGTGTGACACTATAGCAGTGTAGCAATATTAGCAAGTTGTCAACAGGAAAGGGTAATGGCATCCTTGTAGGTATATCTCATCAGACATTATTCATCAAAGCTCTGATTGTCAATGTAGCATTGTTTACACCACTGTTAGGTCTGACTATGTATTGTCCACCCATGTGCCACTTGGCTGACATGTAATGTGTTGCCAGCATGTGTTAGTGAGTGGACAGTATGTGTGTGATGTGTGCAGTACAGATTAGCAGGTGTACATCTGTGAACATGGTGGGTGCGCTCTGTCTGTATGTACGTGCATAGTAGACACACAGGAGATGTGGCATACCCTGTTGTACACAGTGAACATGTCACAGTATCTTTCAATGGCCAGTATGCATTCTACTACAGTTATGTACTAACATGGGTAGACATGTGTGTATGACATGGGTAGACACCATGCTGTGGGTGATACTGTTAGTATCTGTCAATGATTAGCGGTCTGGTAGTATGCATGACCTCAACAGCATGACTATAAGCAATCATTGGATGTTGTCCTGACAAATGACACACAGTCATAGGGAACTCAGTAACAGTTGTATCCTTCCGGTGCTACATTATAACACTAACCAGTGGTAATTGCCACCACCCATTCCTGTGTCCACACCTGTTTGGCATATAGCCCCCTTCGGTACATGCAAATACACTAGGGATGTGTCCATCCACATCTGGTAATGCATGCAGTGGCCTACAATCCATTCCCTGGATGGGACACATATCCTACACAAGGGTATCATACAGACAGATGCCTGTCATGTGATACATGCTGTATAACAGTAAGCCGACTATGGCATAGTCATCCAAATGTACTATACTTCCTATCCCGTCAGTACCGCATTGGTGGTAGCCCTCAACATGTATGTTGGGTACCAATGTGTACATACAGCCTCATGTTATGTCATGCGTCCCTTGGTATCCACATATCCATAGGTATTGTGGAGTCCCAAGGTGTGTCACATGACACATTGGAGGCCTGGATGCATATACACAAGGCAGTTGTACACCTATAAAGACCGTCCATTATTGGCAGTCATGGTTGTGTATGAACATGCCTGACATATACCCCAGGCATATACCCTCAATCACACTACTGTAAAGTAACTGTCATTGGTGTGTGTGTGTGGCACAGATGACCTTGGCCACAGATCATGACAGTGGATGGGCCTATCACATACATACATATGTGACCTACGATCTGAGAAGCTGCGGCACAACCTGTCAATGGCAACAAATGTATTATGCAGGCTTCACACCTATGTACTGATTAAGGGTACATGTACACATATATATTTGCAATGCATATACTTGGTGTGCAATGCACTTACTGTTGTAATCATAATATGCCATAACATAGTAAAAGCAAGACACACATTGCATTGACTAAAAGTGACACACACATGGTCAGCACTTACAGGATTCAAACCCCTACCTAACTAGATTATGATACTAGAGTGAGACGCATTAGCACAACACGCTATTTGCTTTATTGGGTGGTTTCCCTTCTCTGTCTGTATTTCTAGGGTGCTGACATCATCAGTCTTTCCAAAGAGGAATGTACATCTGTAGTGTGTTTTCCCAGTCTTCAAGAAGGCCACTCCTTTCATAAAGAACTGCACACACATGCCCCACACACACAAGCAGCGTTTGCAGGATTCAAACCCCTACCTAACTAGGTTATGATACTACAGAGAGACGCATTAGCACGGCATGCTATTTGCTTTACTGGGTGGTTGCCCTTCTCCGTCTGTATTTCTAGGGTGCTGACATCATCAGTCTTTCCAAAGAGGAATGTACATCTGTAGTGTGTTTTCCCACTCTTCAAAAAGGCCACTCCTTTCATAGAGAATTGCACACACATACCCCCCCCACACAGTCAGCATTTGTAGGATTCAAACCCCTACCAAATTAGGTTATAATACTAGAAAGAGACACATTAGTGCAGCGCGCTATTTGCTTTACTGGGTGGTTTCCCTTCTCTGTCTGTATTTCTAGGGTGCTGACATCATCAGACTGGACATGGTAATGTGTGTACACTTTGTTTCATGCCATTCCAGGAATGGTCCATGTGGGTCGTCAGGTGTCAACAGCTGGAACAGGAACTCATAATCCTTACCTTGTGTGCTCTATCTGTGGACACATCGACATTCCTTCATATGTCAACACATATTTATGCACAGCTTGTTGGTTTTGTGGCTACTACATGTGTCTGGGATGTTGATAAAGGGCTATTCAAAGTGTATGTGAGACATGTGTAGCTGTGTTCAGTGATGTATGTCCTGTGTGGCTGCCTTGCAAACAGTCTAGCATGTTTGGGAACCATGATCCGCACATGAACATACCACAGTTAGTAGGGTTGTGTGTATGTCAGCTTCCAATAGCTTGGTTTATGACTTCAACCATGATGGACTCCATGACTTGCAGATCATACTTCATAGGCATACTGGACTGTACTTCCCATGGTGTGTTGTGCACCAACACTTGTGTGGAGTGCCATATGTTGCCGTAACACATTCAACGGTTCCACATCCTGTGTAGGGGGGGGGTTCAGCTGACTGCTCAGGTGCAGGATCTGTTTGTTTTGTAGTTTATGCATGACACATATTGGTAATCAATGTAGTCCACTTGATGACATGCTTTTAGCATTGAGGGTAGCTGTTCATCCATTCTACATGTGATATCTCCTGGTATGATGATATGGACTATCATCGGTGGGAGGTGGGTATGTATATATGGGCCTGTCTGTCAGTATGTCGGCATTGTCAGTCAGGTACAGTTGGCCCTGACTCAAGACATATATGTGTGTACATTGCTATATATGACATAGCTGTCGGAGGTGTCATGATTCAGTCTGGACTCCTTCTCAGCTACTCTTTACAGAACACCAAAAAACCTGAGCACTAATCCCTGATATACTCCTTTACACACTTAACACCCTACTGATCCTTTGTCATCTGGCTACAGAGTATGTCATGATGATATCCTGGCATGCCCAGGGGTCGGCTTTGTGTGCACTCTCCAGTCCAGCTGGTGAATATTGTGATGTAGACACAATGTCACATCTGCCTCATGTACACAGACAAGACTCTCCTCCTCACAACAAACCCAGATATATGTGTGAGATGCACCTATAGAGACATACAGGGCACTGATCTCTCTCAACCCATGACTGGCATAGTCTATCAGGTGGTGAAGATAACCACACACACCACATATCAGTCTCACATATCCTCTGGCGACAGCACTCAAACCACATTATCACACATACACATACTTGGATGCTGTAAATGAACTCTGCCTAAGCAGCAGAGACCTCCACATCAGGCACACACACAACTGCTACCCCACTACAATTCCCACATCTCACATAGTTCACAATGTCAGGGTGCCACACAGTCACTTGCCTTCAGGCTACACAACACATACAGTTGTGATAGGTGACACTTATTGTCAGACACACTGACGTACCACTCATCAGCCCATACAAGGGAATAGTCCCTTTGTGCTGTCTGTCGTGTGTCAGGATCTGCCACATAACACATGCAGTCAGGTCATTACAAAGCAAGTACAGGACTGGCACCATCATTGTCCATGCTGGTGCATAAAACCTCAGATGTTACTCCCTGGACCACATGACATGGTACATGGAGGAACAGTGTCATGATGTAGCCCAGGCCAGTATGACCCTGACCTTGTCTAGCATCTTACACCCACCAAGTATGATGTCACAGTATACAGAAAAACATATCACGTTTAACACTTGGCTAACAGATTGGTTTCATTCATAGGGGATACAGTGTCTGTCAGCCTGTGGTGACATGCTCAACATGCCTCATAGCTTCACTATGGACAGCTTGCACCTGTCACCCTTGGACCTTTGAATGCTGGCTAAGGCTCTTGCTACCACCATAGTGCATTTGTTGAGCAGGGCTCAAAAGACAAACCCACCTACATAGACATTACAGGTTAAATAACACTAAGGGTAATGTTGCTCAACACCAGATGTGTTACCCTCATATTGCGGCCACTCAGGACTCCCCTCAGTATGGGGGATAGCAATATATGTGCACTAACAGATGCCTAGTTCAGGGTCACATATGCACACCAGCACTACCAGGTTATGTTTCATACCATGCTTTCTGACCACAGGACTTGGAACAGACAACACAACTAGGGGGTGTATCCATATACATCACAGATACACACACCTCCGGGTTAGTGGCACTGCACTAAGCATCACAGACCATACATATACAACTACCATTGTTCGAAACTGCCTTTCAGTTTGTTGCCTACTACAGACCACCCTCCCATACTCAGGAACCACACTCGGCTTTCCAGGGAACAGTGGGGGATATGATGTTCTCCACGAACACCATTATATTGGGTGACATCAGATACATGAATATTGACTGGGGATACTACTCAAGCCACAACAACCTCGCCCTACAGTTGCTACAATTTGTACATTCATATGCTATGGCACAACCAGTCACCACAGCCACAAGGGGGAATACATATTGGACATGATCATCACTGACATGGGGACTCTATGTTACACACCAGCAATATACCACTCATTGGTAAGGTCGGAACATACAGCTATCTCAGTGGACACACATATACACTCCACACACCCATCCTGGGTAATCTTGGTGAACTTCTGATGAGCTAACGTCTCACTTCACCAAAGCAAGGTGGTATCCTTCAGAGACCTTGAGGCAGTGTGAAATACAGCTCTGACTGCTGAATCCTTTACATACACAGTCTATGGACTCCTAGTGGACTGCATGGATTGTGCTACCCCAAATAACAACAAGACTCACTCCTCCAATGGCAGGGGACCTGTCTGTTAGACACCAGCCATTAATGAGCTGTACAATGTCTGGAGGAAGCTACTACATGATAGAGCACAATCCCAGATGGGGAAAGCATCTGTGATCTGTACTAGCAGACAGCTATGTTCACTCATGTACTTATCTAAGCTGTTCTTCTCACGGACAATTGCACCAGACAAGTAGGACTATCACAAGGCCTTAGTCTGTTATGTCAGAAACCTGGGTGGACACTCACTGATATGCTGTGAGTTACTGCATACTGACTACACTTACCCTCAACCCACTGGCATGGCCAACATCCTGGCAAACAGGTTCAGTGCAGATGCCCCCCCCATCCCCCCTAGGGAGCAACTACCCATCCCAAGAGAGTGTAACCTCCCTGACACCACACAGTAACAGGTGAGTGCTTCCCTCCCCAAAGCATACATTACAGCATCAATGTGACCAGTTGGTGTCCCGGCCTGCATCTTACACGAGCTTCATGACAGACGTAACCCTCACATTACATCACTGTGAAATATTGGAGTTACTACAGGATATGTACCCACGGAATGGCATACAGCGACATTGTTCTTACTCCACATAGTTGGTGCCAGAATGGAACACAGACAATATTGCCCTATAAGCCTAACTATCTTGTTATGCAAAGCTATGGAGTGTATTGTCATGGGACTCTTACGCATAGACATCAGGAAACTACAGACACTGTGTCCTATACATTTTAGCATTGTTGTGGGCAGATCTTGCCTCTTGAACATGTTTGTATTCTTTTGACAGTTAACATGTCCATCAACATAGGGACAGTTGTACATGCAGCCTAACTGAAGCTTGCTAAACCCTTCCACACAATAACCCACTGGGCCATTATGCATTGGCTCACCAGCATCGATATGGACACATATCTCACATGATGGATTGCTACCTGGATCAGGGATAGCACCCACATGGTCAGAATTGCAGGTGCCATGACTGACTATACACCAGTTACACGTGGCATCCCACACGGCTCAGTCCTGGGACCTCTCTTGTTCAGTATATATTTGTCTGATGTACAGGCTACCACAGGGGGAATATGGCTGACCTTGTTCACACGTGACTGCAAAATGGGTGCCATAATCACCTCTCCAGCTTCCACATGCATACTCCAACAGGGTCTCTCAGAGATGGATGACTGGTGCCTGAGCCATGGCCTACAGCTAAATGCCATTAGTTGCATAGTCATCCCCTTTGGGAATAACAACATGCCCACACATTAACACATAGGTAGTACTCCATTACATACGGTAGGTGTTGTTAGGTGATTGGGGACATGACTTGTTCGTACTGTCACCTTTGACATTCACATTGCCACAGTGGTTGGACAGGCCTTCTATATAAGCAACCTTATCCCATATGGTTTCACATCTAGATCGAGTGATGTCATTGTGCCCCTATACTAATAACAACCATGCTTGGTTACAATGCCACCTTTGGGGTGTACCTTACCCAACACCTGCAGCAACTGTACTGGCCACAGATACCCAAGCAACAGTCACCCCTCAACAATACCCATGAATCACATATCTCACAAAATCAGTGTGCCTCACAGTCACAGCCCTTAAGGCCAAACAACACACCAAATACAGTTGTTATAGGGGACTCTATTGTCCGGCACACTGACATCCCGCTCAACTGACTGAACAAGGAAAAGGTCACTGTAAGCTGCCTGTCAGGTGGCAGGATCCACCACATAACGCAAGCACTCAGGTCACTCCAAAGCAAGTACAAGTATGACTCTGTCATTGTCCATGCAAGTGTGAATGACATCAGACGTATCTCCCTGGACTACAAGACATGAGACATAGAGCATCTCTCTGATCATGTAGCCCAGGCTGGTATGACCCTGATCTTGGGTAGCATCTTGCCCTCACCAAGAATGATGCCAGAGTATACAGACAAAATGATCAGTTTAAACAATTGTCTAAAGTATTGGTGTCATTCAATGGGGATCCAGGGTCTGTCAGCCTGGGATGACATGCCTGACAAGCCACGTTGCTTCACTAGGGATGGCTTGCACCTGTCACCCTTAGGCTTTAGTATACTAGCCATGCCTCTTGTCACCCCCATAGTGCATTTTTTAGGCGAGGCTCAAAGGACAAACACACCTCCATTGACAACCCAAGGATACAAAATCTAGAGATAATGCTACTCAATGCCAGACATCTACACCTCAAGATGCACGCACTTGAGGCTCTCCTCAGTATGGAGAATATCAATGTCTGTGCACTAACAGAAACCTGGTTCAAGGCTCCTGAGAGCACCCCAGCACTACCAGGTTATAACTCATACCGTGCGTTTCACACACAAAATTCGGACCGAAGCACAAAAGGAGGGGTAATATCTATATTCATCAAAGATACCTACACCTCCAGGTTAGTGGCACTGCATGAAGCATCAGAAACCATCCATGTGCAACTAACAGCAGGCCAAACTGCATTTCAGTTTGTAGCCTGCTAAAGAACACCCTCCCTATTACAGGAACCCCACCTGGCATTCCTGAGAACACTGGAGAATATCAACGTCTCACCTACAACTATGTTATTGGGTGACTTCAACTACCCAAACATTGACTGCAACAACTACTCATGCCCAAACACACTTGCCCAACGGTTCCTTGAGGTTATAAACTGTAATGCGATGGAACAACTGGTCACCACTCCCACAAGAGGGAACATATTGGACCTGGTCATCACCAACATGGGGACTCTATGTTCCACACCAGAGGTAAACCCCTCATTGGTAAGATCAGACCATTAACAAATTTCCATGGACATCCATATCCCGTCCCCACCCTCCGCCAAGGAAATCACTGTATAGAATTTTGCAAACGCCAACTTTGCACTTCTCAAGACTGAGGTGGAATCCTTCAAAGCCCACAGGCCAGAGGATAACAGGCCAATCCGCAGAATCCTTTACAAATGCATTCTATGAGCACCTGCAGGAACGCATGGATTGTGCTATCCCAGATAAAACGAAGCCTCACTCCTCCAAAAACAGGAGACCTGTTTGGTGGACCCTGGCCATAAATAAGCTATACAACAGAAGGAGGAAGCTACTATATGACAGAGCAAAATCCCAAAAATGGAAGCCATCTCTGATCAGTATTAGCAAGAAACTTCAATACCTCATAAAATCATCAAAGGCCAGTTTCCAAAGGGAAATTGCCCTAGACACTTCTTTAGTTATGTCCATAATATGGGTGGAAAGTCCCAGATATGCTCTGAATTGTTGCATAATGGTACAAAATATACCAAAACTACAGACAGCCAACATCCTGGCAGACAGATTCAGCACAAACCTCTCCCCCCCTTCACCCACAAAGGAACTAATTCCTATCCCAACTGAATGTAACCTCCCTGACATCACAGATGCACAGGTGAAAGCTGCCCTCGCCAAAGCAGAAAACACAGCAGCTATGGGACCGGACGGTATCCCAGGCTGTGTCTTACACAAGCTCCAAGAAGAACTGAACCCTCACATTAAGTCACTGTTTAAACTTAGCCTTACTACAGGATATGTACCCAAATAATGGCATACAGCTACAGTGGTTCCACTCCACAAAGGTGGTGCTACAACAGACCCTGGGAACTATCGCCCCATAAGCCTGACTAGTCTGGTCTGTACAGCTATGAAGCGTATTATCATGGAACTCATAAGCAAAGACATTGGGAGCCTCTAGACACTGGACCCTACCCAATTTGGCTTTGTTAAGGGCAGATCTTGTCTCTTAAACCTAGTTGATTTCTTTGAAACAGTTACCAAAGCTATAGATGAGGGCAAGGTAGTCCACACAGCCTACCTGGGCCTCGCAAAAACGTTCAACACAATACCCCACTCGGATATCATACATAAGCTTAACAGCTTAAATATCAATCCCTATATCACAAGATGTTTTGCAAACTGGCTCAGGGATAGAACCCACATTGTCAGAATCGCAGGTGCCATGTCCAAATACAAACCAGTTACAAGTGGCATCCCACAGGGCTCAGTTCCGGGACCTCTCTGGTTTGGTATATACTTCTCTGAGGTTCAGGCTAACACTGGGACATTACGGCTGACAAGATTCACAGATGACTGCAAACTGGGGGCCATAATTGACTCTCCAGCTAACACAAGAATCCTCCAGAAGGGACTCACAGAGATGGATGTTTGCTGCCAGAGCCACAAGCTCGAGCTACATGCTAAAAAGTGCATAGTCATCCCCTTTGTAAAAAACAAGGTGCACACAAATTACCACATAAGTGGTAATCCATTAAGTATAGAAGTAGTAACTTGAGATTTGTGGACCAATGTAGATAGTAATCTCTCCTTTGATAATCACATTGCCAAAGTGGTTACAAACACCTTCTATATATGCCACCTTATCACGAACAGATTTGCATCTACATCAAGTGAGGTCATTGTGCCCCTCTACTTGTCAGTCATCAGCTCCATACTTGAATACAATGGCCCTTTTGGGATGTACCTTACCCGACACCTGCAGCACCTGGAGAGACCCAAAAGTACCTCTCCAAGAGGGTCATGGGCTACAAACAGATGTCATATGCAGCTCAACTAAGGAACTCCAGCTCTACTCAGTTGCTTACCACCTACTCAGAGGCAATCTATGCCTGACACACAAAGCCATGTCAAAGCCTGAATTAATGGACATGCTCCACCTCAAAAATCCAAGTCCCTTAGAGATACACGCTCCAGGGACTTAAACCTCAACACAGGAATAAAAAGGACATGCTGAAGGGACAGATTCATTTCCCAGAGGTTCCCCTCACTCTGGAATAGAATCCCAATTCATATTAGACATAGCCCCTCGCTGACCCTCTTCAAGCCAAATCTGGACACATGGATGAGAAATCACAAATTCACCCCTGGGATCTCTTCTGTGTCCCTGCTAGACAGAGGCACAGTAGCCTAAATGTACATGGGCTATCTTGTGTGACCTACTATTCACTGGCACAGTGTAGTACTCTGACAGGGCTGCAAAAGCAAACACACTCTGGCTAGGCTTGTACATACCCTAGGGCAGATAGCCTACTATCGACCTCTGAACCTATGCTTCTGCTCGGGATGCACAATATTTACTGCTGATACTGTTTGCAGGTCTTTATCATCTTTGCTTTCCCAGTTTCTATGAACAACTTAGGTATCTGTGGAACATGTTTGATCATGACAGGGTTCCACTATATTATATAAGTGTCTGTTGTCATGTAACTGTGTGCACAGTGTGGATTGCTGGATAGTGAGAGGTTCCTGGGTTAACACATGCAACTGCCAGATGTGTGGCCCACTGCTGTAGTCAGGCATGGCCTAAGTGTGTGAGCATGCCCAGTTCAGGCTTTCCATGTTTTGTTGCCTGAGATATGTCTCATTTATCCAAGTGTGTGAGCATGCCCAGTGTGACCTTTAGTATGTTGCAATCTGAAGTCCACTACATTTGTGGATGTGTGAACATGACCGATATTAACATTTATACTGTGTGTGTTGGAAGTCAAGTTCTGTTCTTACTGTAGGACTCACCTTTGTGTCATAACTCAACAGGGATTATGCTGTGCCTGCAGGGTTTCCATGAGATACTTTGCATAGACTTATCAACATTCCTTCATACTGGCTGAAGAGTGCAATGCTGTCATGGTTTAGTGGTTCAGTACTTTAACTATGGTACACAGTATCCTGGGTTTGAGGCCCATCACTGCTTTATATTTCCATACTGAGCAGACCAGACTGCTTAAGGGACAGTTAAGCAAATATGAGCATGTTGGCTTTTATTCTGCTATGCCCTACTTAGACCAGGCTTGTCCGACATTGCTGTATAATCACCAACTTTGCTGGACATTGCCCAATATTACTCGACACTGACCACAGTTGTACTAATTGGTGTGTGTATTCTGTTTGCATATACTACATGGTGGTAAATGCTGTTTAGCACTACCTTAAATTGCTTGACACATGGCAATCATGCCTCAGGTGGTGCTGCAGGGCTGCCTATGTCAGATGCACATACTACACTCCCTGTACATGTTTGAAGCAGGTAGTATCAACTTAGGCATCCCTTTTACTATATGTGCAGGTCAGAGAGAGGTATCATTTCCAGGGTTCCTACTGAGCCAGTGTATGTGCTATGCGTTGCCTCTTTGCCAAGGCCAAAGCATACTGGGCACGCCTCCTTCTGCCTAATGGGGCTGGCTCAGGTTCCTCCTCCTCCGAGTCACGCTGTGCCTGTGATGACCTTGGCAATGGTGGGGGGCTGTTTGGGCCAGGCCTATGCTGGTCCTGCTGCAGCTGTTTTTGCAGGATCATATTATGTAGCATAGCACATACCATGACAATTTGGTTACATGTAGTTGGAGTGTACTGCAACGCTCCACCAGATGTGTCCAGGCACCGGAACCATGACTTGAGCAGCCCAAACACACGCTCGATTACATTTCGTGTTTGTGTGTGTGCCTCATTATGGCATTCCAGTTCAGGTGTGTGTGCATTTCTGATGGGTGTCATCAGCCACGGCTCCAGTGCATAGCCAGCATCCCCCACTAGGTGACCATGTGGGATGTCCCCATTGGCAAATGTGTGGTACAGCTGCATCAGATGCCAGATATGGGAATCATGGTAGCTTCCAGGGCAGCCAGCACACACATTCAGTATTATGTCCTGGGCATCATACACGACCTGGCAGTTGATGGAGGGGAAGCCCTTGCGGTTGAAGTAGACCCTACCCCGCTCACCGGCTGGTGCTTTGATGCATATGTGCGTGCAGTCTATTGCACCTACTATCTCAGGGTATTCCGCTATTTGCTGGAAGAGACGCATATTGCTGGCCAATACCTCACGGGAATTGGGGAAATATACATAATCACCGACATGTGCAGACATGGCATCCAGAAACTGGTGCAGTACCCTGGATGCTGATACCTGTGATATCCCCATCATATCACCAGTTGGTCTCTGGAAGGTACCTGTTGCTAATATTCATAGGCCAACACATACCTTGGTTTCCACTGGAATGGGTTCCCCTCTGTTGGTTCTGTGCATGAGACGTGGCCTGCACAGCTCAACAATTTTCTGCATGAGGTCTCTGTCCACTCTATAGCGCTCCACTATCTCCAGCTCATGTAGCCCCTGGTAGGTTACCCTGGGCCTGTACACTCTTCTCCGTCTCCTCACTGGGGGTTGGTTGGCAGTATTCCCATTGTCACCACCCTCAGCATGTTGCATATGTCAGTTTATGACAGCAATGGCAGCCCCTAACACTTCTTTGTCTCAGTTAAGCCTTTTCAGTATTCACTTCTCTTAGCTTACTGCAGTGCTGCAGTGTCTCTGAGCAATACATAGTGAAAAGTTGTTTGCAGAGTTTTAAGTGCTGGGCTGGGCTGGTTTACTGCCTGTGTAATTGCCTGATTCTGATTATTTCCACCTGCTAGCTCTGCTGACTCTCCCTGGTTAACTTCCTACTGTTTGTTGTGCTTCCTTTTCCCTTTCTATTTCCTCAGGTGGCAGCACCACGCACACTAGCGCAGACGCGCGTATATGTGCTAACATGCACGCACACAGGCTTAGATGGACTTACACTAGCTAATTCCTGCCTAAACACGCACACATGAGCGCAGAGGCACTTACAAGACTTTAAAGTGCCTTATACATGTTTACTCCGGCTTAAATGCACTCACTCACGCTTCCACACATGCACACTGTCTTACTCGGGTTTACAGACGCGCACACATTCGCATACACGTTGCAAGCATTTTTACAAGAAACTTTGGTGACACCCACAGTGTGCACCTTCTATTTCTTGACTTTAGCTAGGATACCAGATGACACACCTCTTCCAGTGATGAGCAACTGACAGGTAACACATGACACTCTGCTCCAATGAGAATATCTTCTTTCATACATACCCCCCTCCTGATGTCACCTATATCCTACTTTATTACTCCCCTTATCCTAGTCTTACATTCCACTGACTGTGCTCATTTGCTATGTAGACTTGGGATTCACTATCCTTACCCTCACTTGCATAGGATTGCCTACTAATGCTTGGTTACATCTCTTAGACTGGGTTCCCCTCTTAGCAACCCCTACTCGGTAGCCATGTTGTCTTCAGCCTGCCATTGCCTTGCATTGCACAATACAAATCCCCATAAAATCCACATTTGTGGGTTTTAATTTTTATTTTTCTGGTTTTTAGAGTGCAGCCCGTTTGCGCGATGCTGTACTACGCTTAAACATGGAAAATCGGGAAAAAAAATTTAATTACTTTTTTTTCATTTTGCATCGGGTAACATTGCCAATGGCCGTATATTTGGCCATTGACGTGCTTCCTCTACTGGATGCAACCTTTATTTTGTGCTGTCCTAGCTCCATTTTGCTATTTGCAGAACGGTACTCAGTTGTCAACTGAGTACATTTCTGCAGATAACACTACTCTTACTCGAACAGGTTCGGGTTTCCTGGATCACAAATCTACCTCATTTGCATGCCTTTCAGCTGCAATTGAGTTAATTTGCATGTCCCGGCCCTGTCCGTGTAAGATCCATTTTAGGAGCTCTCTTACATGTCCCTACAGGCTGTTCCTGGATTGCTCGTCAGACATGATGGCTGCATGGAGTCTTACTCTACTCTTAGACTCCGCACAAGCCATCTTGAATCCGGCCCAGAGTTTTTTCTTCATCCATAATGGTGAAATGCATGATTTTTAAATTTTCTCAAGACTTCAGCAAACTAGAGCAATGGATGTGAAAGCATTTCCTTATATACTACTTTATACTTCCATAAAATAAAATTATACAGAGCATGCTCCAGAAAATGCATTTCACACATTACTGACTTATACCAGTTTATATTCAAAACATGTTATAAAGTTTTTCCCCTATGATGATTATATTACAGCCCATAAAATCTGCTCAAGTGAGAAAGAGTATTATAGAATAGCATCTGAAATAACTGACAGGGCATACGAAAGAACTATGTCATCTATTCCCTAGTTTGGTCTTGTAATATATTCAAGGGAAGATAAACAGTAATGATAGAATAAATACTTTGGAAGTACTACAGTGATTTCTGCAATGAAATAGCTACCAGGCTAATTGCTATTTATTTGCTTATTTTTTGGGGGATGACATCATTTTGACAAAATTTTATATTATTTCTGATTAATCATCGCAAGTTGTATTTGAAAGTCAACAAAGTGTTCTGAAAGAAGGATGCTTGATTTATCTTTAAATTTATAAGTATCCTCCTGGGGCACGAGTAATGAATTAGTCATAGAATATCCTCTACTTGACCAAGGGTTATAATCTCTTTAATATTGTTTTCTGGCATCTGATTAAATAATGGCTACATGATATATTTAAAGTTAGCTGTTTAGTATACCTAGGTGGTTGGTATGCTGAGGTGCCTGCATACTTTATATATGTAAATGTTTTGTCTCTGATTTAGTCTTAATCTTGTGCCTGTATATGTCAAACTTGTCACTAATGTTTTAGTGAAACTGCAAGTTCATACTATTAATCATACAGTCTCAGACCTTTTGAGTTTTCCTACTTTGTCTTTCTCTTTTTTTTCTTAGAAGGCAGAAAAGTTACATTTTATTTATTTATTTTATTTTATTTTACATTTATTTATCGGGATAGTCCGACTGGATACATGTCCATTTTCAGCAGAGGCCTGGAGAGAAAAGCTCCACAAAGACAAACTTATATAGATTACACAGAAGTTAGCAAACAATTATAAAAACAAAGTGATTATATACAATGGGGTAGTAGTGTTCCCTAGTAGGGACTCAATTGTCATAGACAAACAATTAAAAGTAAGAGACATCAGATTGGAAGCAGAGCTTGGTGATGTAGTTACAAGTTATGATAATTGCAGAATATGCTTTTAGTTTATAACTTAATCAGGGTTGGTACATGGGCATAGCCAATTCACTTTGAGATACTGTTTGAGGTTTTTTTGAAGAGACTTTTGGAGAATTGTAGGGTTATATAGTTTGGCAATGAATTCCAGGTTTTGCCAATGACACTGGCAAATAGGGATTCACCAGCAGAGTTATTATCTTTGTGAGTTTGGACCAGTAGTTTATCTGCTGACCGTAGGGATCTTAGATTGCTATATGGCTTAATATTTGTATGTGAAGGGGTATCCTCAGGGTGGTACAAAATTTTGTCTGCTATTAAGAGTTGATTGAATTGAATTAAGCTGGGCAGTTCTAGCCATTCTAGTTGTTTAAGGTTCTGGCAGTGGTGGGTTCTATAGGTGGAGCCAGTGGCAAATCTGGCAATATGATTGTAGCTATGGGACAGCTTACCTAGTTCGGATTTGTTGAGGTTTGAGAGTACAGGCAAGGTATATAAGAGTAGGGATAGGTGTGATTGGGTGATTGCAGTCCTAGCCAGTGGGGTTAAAAATGTCTTGTTTCTATACAGTGATCCAAGCTTCTTATTGATGGTCTGTATGGTTTTGTTGACTTGTAGGTCAAATTTGACATTGTCTATGATAATTCCTAACAGTTTGATGTGATTATCTGGGGAAATAGTGGTACCATTGTTAGATGTGACAGAGAATGAAAGTGTGGTGGATCTACTAGTGGGAGAGAAGAATAGACATTTAGTTTTATTGGGGTTCAGAAGTAGGCGTTGATTGGTGAGCCAGTTCTCGATAGTGTTAAATGTATTTTGGGTTAAGATTTGCAAGTCGGATGGGGAGGTAGCTGAGCAGATGAGAGTGGAATCATCTGCATATTGGATGCAGGTGGCTTTAGGGATAGCAGTGTGGAGGTTGTTGATAAAAATAGAGAAGAGTAGTGGACCTAGTATGGACCCTTGAGAGACACCAAGTGTGAGAGTTAACTGGCTGGAGAGTTTGCCCTGCCATAGTACTGCCTGCTGCCTACCAGCCAGGTAGGACTGGAACCACTGGATAGCAGGCTTGTTGAGGGAAATAGATTTTAGTGAAAGAATGAGATGTTCATGGTTGACTATGTCAAAGGTTTTTGATAGGTCAAGAAAGAGGGCAGAGGTTAGCCTATTGTCATTCCTGTTTTGGTTTATGGCAGTAGTAAAGGAAAGGAGGGCTGAGGTAGTGCTGTGGTACAGCCTGAAACCATGCTGGGAGTCAGATAGTAAGTTATTCTGTGAAAGGTATTGCATTAGTTGCTTGTGTACACATTTCTCCATTATTTTGGCTAGTGAGGAAAGAATGGCAATGGGTCTATAGATGGATATGTCTGAGGAGCTACCACCTTTATGGAGTGGGATGATGTGAGATATTTTCCAGAGGGAGGGGATAGCATTTTCAGATAAGGTTCTGTTGATGAGGATAGATATGGGATATGCAATGGCATCTGCAGCTATTTGCAGGTACTCTGCAGGGAGGAGGTCAGCAGCGAGGGTGGTAGGTTTTAGATTTTTTAGAAGTGTTTTGATAAAACTAGTGGATATTGGTTGGAAGCCAAATTCTGAGTGATTATTAGGTAGATTAGGCATGTGGTTTAAGTTAGAGAGGGTTAGTTGATTTGGTAGGGATTGGATTGTTTCAGTGAAAAAGTTATTAAAGGCACTAGCTATTATCTCTTGGGAGCTATGGCTGTAGTTAGCCAGGGTTGGGGTGGTGGAGTGACCTGGACAAAGTAGTTGATTTAAGCCTGCCCAGAACTTTTGAGGGTTGTTGTGGTGTTTTTGTAGGAGATTTTGGTAGAAGCTTTTTTATCCAGTAAAATAGATTTTCATTTGTATCATTCCTGAGTTGACGATATTTTAGATGGTCAAGTGGGACTTTGTTTGTTCTCCAGTTGGCCCAGGCTCTGTTTCTAGTTTTGATTTTTGCTTTGGTATCTTTTGTGAGTCATGGTGCTGTATTTGATCTAGTTTTTATTGTACGTGCTGGAGAATGGGAATCAAGGATACTTGGGAATTTAGTGTTAAAGTGATCTATGTCCTCCTCTAATGTTAGATTTTTTAGTTTTGACCAGTCAACTGCTTTTAATTCATTTTGGAATATAGCAGCATCAAAGTTTTTCCTGTTTCTAAATGTTTTATATTTGGGATGGTGAGGGTTTCCTGCCTTATGTTTTATGATATAGGTTAGACAATGGTCGCTGAGGTCATCAGGTTGAGTACCAGCTGTGTACAGTTGGGGCTAGTTATTAACTAGGATCCAGTCTAGAATACTTTCCTTGTTGGTTGGTTTGTTTATCCTAGTGGGAGAGGTTATGGTATGTTTAAACCCAAATAAGTTTATATGAGTGGGGGGGTCGGAGGAGGAGGGGTGCCAGTCGGTGTTAAAATCACCAAGAACTATGGTTTCTTGGGAATAGGTAGTAGATAACCAGTAAATGAGATCTTCTAGGGTATTTAGGTTGTTTCCTGGTGGAATGTATGCACAGACGATGTTCAAGTGTTTGTTTTGGTTAATCTGTAGCTTGGTTATGAGGAGTTCCGCGTTATTGAATTGGGGGTTGAATGGGTGTCTCTATTAACGGTTAGAGTATTTTTGTAAAGGACTGCTATCCCAACTCCTTTGCTTGTAGCACGGTCTAACTGGTGAATATTGTATCCTGGAGGTAATATCTCATTGTCAGTAGTACTGGGTTTTAGCCAGGTTTCCGTAAGACAGAATGTCTCGGGAGTGGGTTGCCAAGAGAGCGTGTAGGTTGGGAATCTTATTGTTAAAACTTCTAATATTAAGGTGAAATGCTAGGAGGGAACTAGTGGGAGTATTCATGGGTAGCTTGACTGTGGAGGTTGTGGTAGGGGAGTTGAGGTTATTGGGTGTGGGTGGGCCAGGGTTGGGATGAATGTCTCCATGCCTTATAAGGTTATAATGACAGAATATTCTGTGCTTTAGGAGTTTGTTTATAAGCTTTATATAGTCTTTGTCTTTAAGATTATGTTTTGTGGCTGTGCAGGGGTGGTATTTTATAGAGGGTGGTATATTCAGTGTGCAGGCGAGGGTTAAGTGTTATGTGTGAAGTTGTGGGTGTCTGTTTGGCCATTTGGGTAGTGAATACCATGGTCAAGTGTTTGTTCATAGGCAGTGAAATGGTAAAATAGAAGCAGTATAGGCATTTGGGTAATTACTGTTTTTTTTGCTTGTTTGCATTTTGATAGGGGGCGAGTGAAATTTGATGGCTGACTGTGCTAACAGGGTGTGGAAGAAGGAGAGAAGAAAATGGGTTAAGGGGGCAGGGTTGCTCAGTGATGTGTGAGGTGCTGATTGGTACTTAGCAGAAGGGGAGTGGCAAGGGAGTGGCAAAGTCTGGCTTAAATTTAGCACTAGTGGGGGCAGGTGAGATTTGGGGGCAGGGAGGGGAGCGGAGCGGGGCTAACACTGACTCTGAGAGTTACCTTGGGCTTTTGGTTTGGTTTGTATGATTGTATGTAAGCAGTGTTGTTGGTTGTACTTTAATTTGTTTTATTCTTTTTTAATTGTACACCAGTTTTCAGGCTAATTTTAATTGGATCCTAGGGGTAAACTAGCAAATGTACTGAATAAGGAGGGAGCAAAATTACTTTACCAAATTAAAAAGAAAATGCTTGGGACTGGAACACCATGGAGTGTAAGGCTGATTCACTGTTGTTGTGCATACACCATTAAGCCTCAACAGTTTACAAAAACTAAATTGTAGTTCAGCTATTACAATTGAAAAGATGGAGGGAGTCAGGTTCTTGCCTCCCAGAGGTTTTACTTAGTTAAGATAGCCAGCTTCAGTGGAAAAGGTAGAAATTGCTTTATGCAGTGAATCCCAGGTGGGGGTGGGGTCACTCAGGAAAGAAACCCTTGCAAACTATTACAATTGAAAAGCTGGAGGGAATCAGGTTCTTGCTTCTCAGAGGTTTTACTTAGTTAAGATAGCCAGCTTCAGTGGAAAAGGTAGAAATTGCTTTGTGCAGTGAATCCCAGGTGGGGGGGTCACTCAGGAAAGAAACCCGTACAAACTATTACAATTGAAAAGCTGGAGGGAGTCAGGTTCTTGCTTCCCAGAGGTTTTACTTAGTTAAGCTAGCCAGCTTCAGTGGAGAAAGTAGAAATTGCTTTATGCAGTGAATCCCAGGTGGGGGCCAAACAGGAAAGAAACCCGTGCAAACTATTACAGTTGAAAAGTTGGAAGGAGTCAGGTTCTTGCCTCCCAGAGGTTTTACTTAGTTAAGATAGCCAGCTTCAGTGGAAAAAGTAGAAATTGTTTTATGCAGTGAATCCCAGGTGGGGGTGGGGTCACTCAGGAAAGAAACCCTTGCAAACTATTACAATTGAAAATCTGGAGGGAATCAGGTTCTTGCTTGTCAGAGGTTTTACTTAGTTAAGATAGCCAGCTTCAGTGGAAAAAATAGAAATTGCTTTATGCAGTGAATCCCAGGTGTGGGGGGGGGGGGGCACTTTCAAGAATTCCTCCCTGGTGACATGTCATAATGTAGCACACTATGCCTTTAAAGTTTCTCAATGTTTCTGTTCATATTGAAGAATAAATTAAAATTCTGGTTCTACAACTTCATAGGGTTTGCCTATGAGCCATTTTAGCACACTGTTTCTGCTCACTATTCATCGAAAATTAAATATCAGGAATGGTGAGTCAAAAGCATAGAAAAGCATATAATGGTGTCTCCTGTGATCCCTATGTGGCAACCTCTGCTCACACACACACCATTAAATTATATTTTCCAACTCCCTTTAAAAATGCTCAATCGGCTTGACCAATGCAACACATTGCGGTGGAATGCACCTTGATATTAAATTTTAGAACTAAAGCCACTCGACCACCAGTGCAAAGATCACCTGTAACTGTGTCACTTTGTAGTGAGAAAATTACAGGTGGCTGCAGTTCAACCATTTTTCCAAGAAAGAGTGAAACTAGTCTGAGGGTTTTTCACATATTATGCCACTGAAAATGAAATGGTTACCTCATGTTCAAATAACCGAACAAATTACAAGCTGTGGATTATTTCTTTTATTTCAGGCTGCTCATTGATTGGAAAATTAGAAAACATGTTCAGTTCTGATACCATATAACATCTACAATGTTATATTATATTCCAGTAAATGACACACAGACACAGTCAACAGGTTACAAGCCTTCATGAGGTCTGTACTGTAACTGCTGTCTGAAGAAGATGAAGAAAAGTTACATTAGTGTTATTGCCAATCTATACAAACTGTTAAGGAGATAATACCATATAGAGCAGGCAGGATATACATTGTTTTGCTGAATGATCCATTGCTATGAATAAGCAGAAGGATTGACAAAGTATTACAGATTTCACAAGGGTCAAGGGCCATTCCTAGTTGAGTACTCCATAATGTGTTCATTTCAGTCATATCTGAAGGAATGAAGATTATTAATCTCATATCAGAATATACAGAGATTGATGCAACAATAAATGTTAGGGAAATAGTAAAAAAAAATAAAGGATCTGGAAAAGCCATCCAAATGGGCAAAAATATTTCATTTGAGGTTCATTGCAGACAAATGCAAATTACTGCACTTTGTTCACACTAACCCGTGTGTGAAGTATCGGTTAAGGTTGTTGGGTTATTGTCAAAAGGGCTTCAAAGAACTTGACGTTGTTTATCACACTGACTGTTCCAAAAGAAATAGGGAGACAAGGATGCATCAACAACAAACTGAATGCTGTGGTGTTTCCTCAATGACATAGACTCAAAAGGAAGAAAGTAATGTTCCTTCTCTAACATATCTTGCTGGTGGTCAGGGTATAACTTGAGTGGTATGTGTAGGTCTGGAGGCCATGCAAAGAGGGGGACATTAGGCTACTGGAAGAAGTCCAAGAGAAAGCAAGAAGCATGTTGTGCGGGATATAGAGGAAAAGGTATAAAACGAGATTAAATGAACCAGGATTCTTCTCACTAGAGATGAGAAAAAATATGGGTGTACAAAGTTGTATTGAGAAATGGGAATATGTCACTTTGAACAAGAAGGAAAGAGCAGGAGGTACAGATCAGAGTATGTGAATCAGCTACTTCTGGGATCAGTGAAAGAACTTTATATAAAGATGGTCATGAACCAATGGAATGAGCTGCCATAATGATTGCTGGAGAATGTCTGTGGATGCCTTCCAATAGGCATGGGGCAGATGTAGAAAGAGGAAAGAGTAAGAAAGGTTGAATGTTTAAATCACAAAATAATTATGCTGCTTGTCTGTTCCTGCTCTCAGACAAATGTAGTGCACTGTAATGTGTTCTGCAAAATGTCTACATGTAGAACTGGAAGTTTCCTTTTAGTGACATCATTTTTTTTAAATGTAATCCAATACCAAAGATTGTCTTTATCCCATCTTATTGATAATGACCTCTGCTGCTATCTGTGTACTTACAAAGCTTGTTGTGTTCAAATTACTGTCCATATAAAATATGACACCTGAGTCGCTTTCTCTATTTATATTTAAGCCTGATAAGTGCACCCCTACTTTTGTATGATATTATTTATCAATCCTTTTGACTTGCCTATCCTATTTTACCAAGTCTTCCAAATTTGAAATCCATCCCTTATGTGTTTGCTTCCCCTATTTGCTTGCCTTCATCTCGTACCCCCCTCTTTTACCTTTCTTAGTTTCTACTTGCTTACTTATACTGTTTCACATTTTGTTTTCTTCCTCACAGCATCCCATGAAGGACCAAGATAATGTAGTCTGTTCTCAAGATCCCACTTTTGTTGTACTTGTTGTCAACAGTACATGCAGCTACTACTGCTGTCTGTTGGTCTGTCAGCAGAGCTCTTATTTCAAAATAAGTGAAGCATGCATGAGAGTGCATTTCCCACACTGCAGGTCATCACTCACTAAGTTAAACTGATGCCCTGCTGTGGTAGTAAGTGGATGCAATGTGCAAATGCTTATCTAGACTGTTGTTGCTGGGTATATGAACATCATATGTGCAAACTCTAGACAGATGCAAGGTCATTTAATAGCATACATTTTATATATTTAAAAATGAGTGAATAAAATTATCCATGAATTCTTATTTAGTTTAGATAATAGAAAACATATAAGATAGAAAAACATCTGATTTTTAACTGAGGGCCGGATTTACAAAGGCTTGCACGGAGTATAAGAACAGTGTAAGATGGTAGACAGGCAATATGTCTGCCGAGCGATTCAGCAATAGCCGGTAGGTGCGTGCATGAGAGCTTCTAAAGCTACTCTTGCACGGACAGTGTTATGGTATGCAAATTACCTAATTTGCTGCTGAAAGCTATGCAAATGAGGTAAATTTGTGATCCAGGAACCACTAACCTGCCCGTGTAAGAGTAGTGTTATCTGCCGAATTGTACTCCATTGGTAATGGAGTACCGTTCTGCAAATAGCTAAATGGAGCTATGACAGCTCCAAATAAAGGATGCATCTAGTTAAGGAAGCATGCCAATGGCCAAATATAAGGCCATTGGCATTTAGAAATGTTGTAAATCTGCAAAATACAATGTATTTTTTTTCCCGATCGCTGATGTTTAACCACAGCGCAGCGTCGCGCAAACATGCTGCACTTTAAATTAAATGAAAAGGGAAAAACATCCACAAATGTGCTTTTACACTAAACTGCTTGTCCTGCCATGCAGGTGAATGGCAGGCTGCAAACAATATGGCCACTGAGTAGTGGTTGCTATGGGGGGGGGACTCAGTGTGAGAGATGTAACCAAGCATTAGTAGGCAATCCTATGCAAATGAGGATGATAGTGAATCCCAACTTTCCCTGGCATGTGAGCCATGTCCCTAGAGTGTAAGTGTAGGAGTAGGGTAGTAGTCAAGTAGAAGATAGGTGACATCATGAGGGGGTATGTCTGAAAGACTGTAAGGTGATTGGAGCACAGTGGCATGTGTTTGCCCTGAGTTGCTCAGTATTGCAAGAGGCATGTTTACAGTGGTAGTAGCTGAAAACAAGAAACCAAAGGTGTACGCCATGGATATATCAGAAATTTCCTGCAAACGGGCACACAACGTCTGCGTGCATGTGCGCGCATGTAGGTGAGTGTGCGCTAGTGTGTGCGCTTGTTTGCGCGCCACTGCCCCTTGTGGAAACAGAAAGGGAAAAAGGAAGGAAAAGAAGTAGTAGGAAGTTAACCAAGGAGAACTAGCAGAGCTGCCAGGTGAAATATATCACAATCAGCCAATTACACAGGCAGTCGACTAGCCCAGCCCAGCCCAGCAATTTAAACTCTGCAAACAGCAGTCTAACCTGTTTTCTCACAAGAACTCTGCAACACTGCAGTTTAGAAAGAGTGTAAACTCAAAAAGCTTAAGGCTGACAAAATGTTAGGGGCTGCCATTGCTATTATAAACCAACATGTGCAAGGTGCTGAGGGTGGTGATGTTGTGAATGCGGCTGAGCAACCCCCAGTCAGGAGACGGAGAAGAGTGTACAGACCCAGGGTAACCTACCAGGGGCTACATGAGCTGGAGATAGAATGGACAGAGACCTCCTGCAGCAAATTGTTGAGATGTGCTGGCCACGCCTCACACACAGAACCAACAGAGGGGAACCCATCCCAGTGGATACCAAGGTATGTGTTGGCCTACAAATACTAGCTACAGGTACCTTCCAGAGACCAACTGGTGATATGATGGGTGTTTCACAGGCATCAGCATCCAGGGTACTGCACCAGTTCCTGGATGCCATGTCAGCACATGTCAGTGAGCATGTATATTTCCCCAATTCCAGTGAGGCATTGGCCAACAATATACGTCTTTTCCACCAAATAGTGGAATACCCTGAGGTGCTGGGTGCAATAGACTCCACGCACATACACATCAAAGCACCACCCGGTGAGCAGGACAGTGTCTACATCAACTGCAAGGGCTTCCCCTCCATCAACTGCCAGGTCATGTGTGATGCCCAGGGGCATAATAATGAATGTGTGTGCTGGCTGCCCTGGAAGCTATCATGATTCCCACATCTGGCATCTGATGCAGCTGTACCAGAGATTTGCCAATGGGGACAACCCTGATGGTCACCTAGTGGGGGATGCTGGATACGCACTGGAGACGTGGCTGATGACACCCATCAGAAATGCACACACACCTGAACAAGATCTCCATAATGAGGCACACGCACAAACAAGAAACATAATTGGGCGTGTGTTTGGGATGCTCAAGTCATGGTTCCGGTGCCTGGACACATCCAGTAGAGCCTTGCAGTACTCACCAACTACATGTACCCAAATTGTTACGGTATGTGCCATGCTGCACAATATGATCCTGCGAAAACAGCTGCAACAGGAACAGCATGGAGCAGGGCCAAACACCCCCCACCATTGCCACGGCCTGCACAGACACAATGTGACTCAGAGGAGGAACAACCTGAGCCTGCCCCAGTAGGCAGAAGGAGGTGTGCCCAGTATGCCCTGGCCTTGGCAAAGAGGCAATGCATAGCACATACACTGACTCAGCAGGAACCCTAAAAATTACACCTCTCCCTGACTCGCACATACAATAAAAGGGATGCCTAACTTGACACTACCTGTTTCAAACATGTATAGGGAGTGTATTATGTGCATCCGACATAGGCAGCCCTGCAGCACCACCTGAGTCATGATTGCCCTATATTAAGCAATATAAAGCAGTGTTAAGCACATTTTACCAGTATTTAGCATATTTAAGCACAATTGGGTGAATCTGCGCACCACGCAAACTAGCTCAATGTTGGGCAACATTGGGCAATGTTGGGCAATGTTGGGCAACATTGGGCAAAGTCAGGCAAAGTTGGTTAAACACGCTCACACCTGCTTTACTGTTCCTTAACCAGTCAGGTCTGCCCAGCAGGAAAATAAAAAGCAGTCACAGGGCTCAAACTCAGGATACTGTGCACTATAGACACAGTACTGAACCACTAAGCCATGACAGCATTTTACTGGCACAGACACAGCAGGGCAATTGTAGACTAACGCAAACACAAACAAATGCTGTATCATGCCCTCTGAACTTCCCTCAGGCCTATGCAGACAGATAACAGCAGGCCAGGCAGTGTGATGTGGATTGTGTAGGCTATGAAGTCACAAACTAATAAACGTGGACTTGGAAGCTAGGTTCTGTAGTACAGAAGTATGCCTCAAGCCAGTATGATAGGCAACAGTACACACTGAAATGGAGTACCTGACATAGCAGTGCAGACCTAGCAAATATGTATAAGTGTCAGGTGAACCCCTCATCCAATGTACACCCACAGTAACAATCAGGTGTGCCCCCTGGGTAGAAATGTGCAAATAATAGCTGTTCCCCCCTATGTGTAGAAATGTTGATAAGTGTATGCAAAGTGACTCATGGAAGCCCTGCAGGCACAGCGTGCTTCCTGTTGATGTACAACACAAAGGTGAGCCCTGAAGTAAAAAACTTGATTTTCCACACACATATAGTATATATGTCCATACTGGGCATGCTCACACACTTCAACAAATTTAGCAAATCCCAATCAGCAACATACTGAAAGGTCATACTGGGCATGCTCACACACTTCAATAAACGAAGCAAATGTCAGTCAACAACATACCAAAAGGTCATACTGGGCATGCTCACACACTTAGGCCATGTCTGAGTACAGCAGTGGGCCACACATATCTGGCAGTTGCAGTTCTCACCCCAGAAACATGTCACTATCCACCAAGCCTGCCTTGCGCACACAGTGATATGAAAACAGACCCATACAATATATTGGACTCCTGTTATAATTAAACTATGTACTACAAGTACTGAACTTGTTCAGAGAAAGTGAAAATTCAAAGAAGACCAATAAATCTCTGATCAGTATCATCAATAAACAATGAGCACTCCTAATATTATCCAATCCATGTTCTGGCAAAAATGTTGTCAAAGAGTCCATAGAGAACCATGGAGCTTTATTTCGCAATGTCATAAATATCAATGTAAACACATATATGTTCTGAGTCATTGCAAACTGTAAATTAATACATGTACATGACTGACACCGCCAACATCTTGTCAGACAGGTTCATGCATATTTAACCCCCTCTCACTGACAAAAGGGCCCATTATCATACTTGGAGACTGTGAAAACCCAGAAATCACATATACAATGGTTAAACAGCAACCTAAAAACACGGCGTCTATGGGATGACATGGCTTCCCTAGCTGTGTCATATGTGAACTCCAAAAAAAAAACAGACCCTGCACCTGAACAGTCCATTGAGACTCATCCTCTGTACAGGATATGAAACTGTTGAATGCGTTACAGCAACATTTGGCACACTCCACAAGTGTTGGTGCACAACAGACCATAGGAAATATTGTCTGATAAGCCTATTAAGCCTGATCTGCAAGGCCATGGAGTCCACCATGATGGAACTCATAAACAGAGCTATTGTGAGCCTACAAACACCCAACCCTACCAATTTAGGTTTGGTCAGGGGCAGATCATGGTTCGCAAACCTGCTAGACTGTTTTCAAGGCAGTCACCCAGGACATACATCAATGAAATGAGCTACACACGTCCCACATAGACCTTGAAAAGCCCTTTTCCAACATCCCAGACACATGTTGTATCCACAAAATCAACAACCTGTGCATAAATATGTATGTTATCTGATGGATTGCCAACTGGGGCACAGATAGATCCCACAAGGTAAGAATTGTGGTCTCCTATTCAAGCTGGTAACAACTGCTGTCCCCCATGGCTCAGTGCTGGGACCCCTCCTGTCTGATGTATACTTTTCAGAAATACAGTCAAACACACGAGGGCTATGCTTAGCAACGTTTGTGGATGAGTGCAAAAAAGTTGTCATAATTGATGTTTGGGACAACAGAGACATCCTTAAAAAGGGTCTCAGTCAGACAGATGTGGTGTCAAAATTATGGCCTCGAGCTACAGTCATACAAATACCACATAGGTGCCAACACCCTAAATATGGAGGTGATAAGGAATCTAAGGACACATGTGGATAGTCATCTGTACTTCCCGAAACAAATTCACAAAGTGGTTAGAAAATCATGCTATGTGTACCCACAAACTGCCAAGGTCTTTGCATGTAGGTCAAAGGAGGTTCCCTCTACTCATCAGTCATCAGACCCGTCAGAGAGTACCACAACACACTTGCGATGAATCTGACTAGGCACCTTCAGCAGCTGGAAAGACCACTGAAGTACCTCAACAAGATGATTACTGGCCTCAAACAGTTTCCCCATGCAACAAGACTGAATTTAACTCAATCTGTACTCTGTTAATACTGTCTACTCAGGAGATCTCTGCCCAACAGACAGGTCCATGTCCAATGCAGAACTGATGTACATGCACTATCTGACGTAAACCCAAGCTCACTGTACCACATGCTCTAGGGATATCATCATCTCAATATTAAACAGAACATGTTGGAGGGATACATGACTAACTCAGACTTTCCTTGCCTTGGAACAGGCTCCCAACCAACATTAAGCCGAGACCCTCAGTGACCCTCTTCCAGAGGAGTCTTGATGAGTGTATGTGAAATTGAACTGTCACACCATGTGATGCCTGGCATGAACTGTCTGTTTCCCATCCACTCATCAAGGTTCCAATTGAAGAGTGTCAGCGATGGGTTCTGTCTGATGTACATTGGGACTCTGTTCCACAGTAAGGCCAGGGTCTGGGATGGTACTGTATCCCACCAGCATGTTGTAATCATCGTCCTGATGAGGTTCATATCCCTGGAATGTGTAGGGTGACTCAATGTTGTTATGTGTAGATGGAGCATGTTCAACAGTCATGTGCTGGACATGGCTCTGTATGTTAGACAGAGTGTGCCTCTGAGTAGGCAGTACGCAACAAAGAACAGATGTAGTTTTACCAGTTGTGTTGCATAACACAACTGTTTGAGGCCAGTAATCCTCTTGGTGAGGTACCAATCTGTTCTCTACAGCTGCTGGATATGCTAGGTCGAGTACATCCAAAATGGTGCACTGTACTCAATGATGGGTCTGCTGATGTAAGAGTAGAGTGCCAACACTACCTCTTTGGATCCTGATGCAAACCTTTTGTTGATTAGGTGGGCCACATAGGATCTCCCAATCACTTTGGCAACATGGTTGTCAAAGGACAAATGACTATCTACTTGTGTCCCCAGATCCCTTATCACTTTGTCATTTTTAAGGGGGTAACACACATGTGGTAGTTTGTGTGTATTTTGTTTTCAACAAAGAGGATCACTATGCATTCCTCCACAGTGAGCTTGAGGCCATGATTCTGACACCACACATCTGTCTCATAGAGTCCCTTCTGGAGAATATGTCTGTCTTCCGGGGAATCTATTATGGCAAACACTTTACAATTCCCAGGAATCTTAGTCAACCACAACTCTCCTGTGTTATCATGTACATTTGAGAAGTCTATACCAAACTGGAGGGACCCCAGGACTGAACCCTGGAGGACACCAGTCGTTACCGGTGTAGAGTCTGACATGTAGCCAGCAACTCATAATGTGTGTGACCTATCTGTGAGGCAGTTTGCAATCCATCCTGTAATGTATGGATTCATGGCCAGGTTGGTGAGTTCATCTATGATACCTGACTGGGGCATGGTGTCAAAGGCCTTAGCGAGGCATAGGTAGGCTGTGTGGATCTCATTTCAATCATCCATAGCCTGGGTAACTATCAAAGAAATCCTCCCAGTTCAGGAGGCGTGTACTGCATTTGACCAAGCCAAACTGTGTGTGCCCAACTGTGTGAAGGTTCCCAATCTTTGTATTGTTGACTTCCATTATGATTGGCTCCATTGCCTTGCAGGACACAACTGTCAGGCTCATAGAGCATGAATGCCAAGAGGGTTTTGTGGCCCCACCCCTGTGGAGTGTGAAGAACGTTGCTGTGCAACATTCTATGGGTAAATATCCTGTAGAGAGCATGTAGAGGGAGGTGTAGGTATCCTTGATGATACATCCTCACCCTATGTGCTATGATTCAGGTTCTGATGCTGGAAGGTATGGAATGAGTAGTATCCTGGTAGTGCTGGTGTGTTATCTGGAGCCTTGAACTAGGTTACCGATACTGCACAGATATCAATATTCTCCATAATGAGAAGTGCCTCGAGTGTGTGCATCTGGAGGCTGAGACTTCTGGCAATGAGTAGCATTTAGCTCACTTTGTGGTTATTTGTGTTGGTTACGGGGTTTGGTTTGTCCTGTGTGACCGGTGTTCCCCACCTGATGTCAGCACCTCATTGGTCCCATCTGACCATAATCTAATCACCCTACATATCCACATTCTGGACCCACACCCCCATTAAGGAAACCATGTTAAATAATTTCTCCAAAGCCAACATTATGCTTCTTAAGACAGAAGTGCTGAACTGCAGGGCACACATGCAGATGGACAATACAGTTATGACTACTTAATCCTTCTCAATTGCACTTCATAAGCACTTACATGACTGCTTGCATTGTGCTATCCCAAACAGAACCAAGACACTAACCTCCAAGAAAAGGAAGCCAATCTGGTGTTCCCCTGCCATAAACAAACTGCACAACAGAAGGAAAATACTGTTGCAAAACAGGGTAAAATCCCATGAGGGGAGGAGCTCCATGGTCCACATCAGTAAGAAGCTGTGATCCATGATAAAATCCTCCAAAGCTAGTTATGAAAACAGAATCGACACTGATTCTAAAGACAACCACAAAGCATTCTATAGCTATGTCAAGAATCACAATGGCAACACTCAGATCTGCTCTGAGTTACAGCACAATGGCACTAGGTATACAGACCCAACTGATATTGCCAACATCCATGCAGATAGGATCAGTGCTAATTTTACCCCCCCCTCACCCATGAATGAGCACATCTCCATAACGGAAGACTGCAAAGTTGCTGTCATCATGGCTGCACAGGTAAAAAACACTCTCCAAAGCCAGTAATACAGCATCCATGAGACCAGATAACATCCCAGGCTGTGGTCTACACAAACTACAGAATGAACAGGCACCACACCTATGTACCATGTTCAGTCATAGCCTCACCTCAGGCTTTGTGCCTGCTGAATGGTGCACAGTGATGGTTATTCCACTACACAAGGGGGGAGACACCATGGTCCCCAGGATCTAGTGGCCCATTAGCCTGATGAGCCTGCTCTGCAAGGCCATGGAATGTATCATCATATAACTTATTAAAAAAGAGATTGGTAATCTCCAAACACTGTACCACAACCATGTTGTGTTTGTAAAAGGCAGATCATGTCTCCTAAACCTGATAGACATCATTGAAGCAGTCAGCAGAACCGTAAACAAGGGTAAGGTGGTTCACACAGCTTATGTAGATCTTGCCACGGCTTTCAACACCATCCCCCACTCTGGAATTATAGATAAACCCACTAAACTACGTATAAATTGCTATGTCACAAGATGGGATGCCAACTGGCTAACTGACAGAACATACACTGTGAAAGTAGCAGACTCCAAGTACGACATTAGACCAGAGACAAGTGCAGTACCACAGGGTTCAGTCCTGGCTCTTGTCCTGTCCTAAATCTACTTCCCTGAAGTAAACTTTAACATGGAAGGTCTGTGGCTAATGAAGTTTCCAGATGACTGCAAACTAGGAGCCATAATCAAAACTACTGAAGATGTGGACATCCTACAAAAGGGCCTCATTGAGACAGATGCCTGGTGTCAAAGCCATGGCTTCAAGCTCAGTGCCAAAAAGTGCATTGTCATCCCTTTTGGTAAAAACTCTGTAGCCATGAACTACAACACAGGTGGTAGTATACTTAACACTGAAAGTATAATTAGAGACCTTGGGTCACAGGTGGACAGTGGATACAACTGTGATAATCACATCCCCGCAGTAGTCTGGAAATCCTTCTACGTGGCACACATCATCACAAAAGGTGTCTCATGCAGGATAGAAGAGGACATTGTTCCCCTCTACTCATCACTCACTAGATCCATAACAGAGTACAACACCCCTTTTGCTATTTACATCACAAGACATCAACAACAACTGAAAAGGCTGCAGACATACCTCACAAATAGCATTAGCGGCCTGAAATGCATGCCATACACAGACAGTCTCAAAATGCTCCAGCTGTACTCTCTTGCATATCGCCTACTCAGAGGTGATCTCTGCCTAACATACAAAGCTATGTCAAACACAGAGCTGTTGGACATTCTCCATGTAAAACACTCACAATCCCTCAGATTTTTGGCCCCAAAACCCAGAATGAAATACAAAAGGAAGTGGTGTATCCATTTCCCCTATGGATACCCACACCTTCAGGTTAGTGGCACACCATGAGGTCTTGGAGACCATGCAAGTGCAACTAACATTGTGCAAAGCTGCTTATCAGATTGTAGCCTGCTACAGATCACTTACCTTGTCTCAGGAACCTCACCCAGTATTCCTGAGAACAGTGGAAACTACAAATGTCCTACCAAACACCATTATATGAGGTGAGTACAACTACCAAAACACTGACTGGGAGAATTACTCATGTACAATGTCCTTTGCCCATTGCTTCCCAGAGTTTAAAAACTCTAATGCTCTGGAACAGCTGGTTACCATGCCCACTAGAGGTGACAACATACTGGACCTGATCATCACCAACATGGGGTACCAGTGTTCCACAACAGAGATACACCCCTCACTGGTAATATCAGATCAGAAAGTAATCACACTGGACATCCACATCACACCCCCCCCACAGTCAAGGAAACCAATGTGAAGAAAGTTTCTAAAGCAAACAGCACACTTCTTAAGACCAAAGTGGAAAGTTCTAAAGCACCCTTGCTATAGGATAATGCTATACAATCTGCAGAATCATTTACAAGTGCATTCTATGAGCATCTACAGGGATGCATGTATTGAGACATGCCAAATAAAACCATGATGCACTCCTCCAAATATAGGAAACCAATCTGGGGGTTGTCGCACATAAATGAGCTATACAACAGAAGGAGGCAATGAACACATGATAGAGCAAACTTCACATAAGGAAAGGCATCACTGATCATTATTAGGAAGAAACAAAGATCGCACATAAAATAATCCAAGGCCAGTTTCTAAAGGCAAATTGCCAAGGAATGTAAGAATAACAGCCACAAAGCCTTCATTAGCTATACCAAACATTTAGGTGGAACTCTCAAAAATGCTGTCAGCTACTACAAAATGGAAAAAAGATACACTGAACCAACTTACATTGCCCACATCCTGGGGGACAAGTTCAGTGCAACCCCCCCCCCCACATCACCCCCCAAAGGGCCTGTGTCCATCCCAGAAGAATGCAGAGCACCAGACTTCATGGACATGCAGGTAGAAACAGCCCTCTCCAAACCTAAGAACACAGCATCAATGGGACTGGATGGTGTCCCAGGCTGCGACTTACACCAGCCCCAAAAGGAACTACACCCTCATCTACATTCACTGTCCAGACTCAACCTTACCACAGGCTATGTACCCAAGGAATGGCATACAACAACAGTCATCCAGCTCCACAAAGGGGGTGCCACAACAGAACCAGGAAACCATTGCCCTATAGGCCTACTCAGCCTGGTCTGCAAAGCTATGTAGCAAATTGTCATGGAACACATAAACAGAGACAATGGGGACCTCCAGACACTTGACTTTACCCAACTTGACTTTGTTAAAGGTAGATCCTGTCTCCTAAACCTAGTTGACTTATTTGAAACATTTACCAAGGACATAGATGGAGGTGAATGTAGTCTACACAGCCCATCTGGACCTCACTAAGGCCTTTCAACACCATTCCCCAAAAACATCCAAGAAAACAAAGCAGAAGGAAGGAAAAGAATCAAATTCAGGATGTATGAAATTCCATTTAATAATCCATACGTTCTGGTACCTCGGCAATTCGCCTTCAGTGGAACAATTTCAAATATATTACATCCTCCATATATAGTGACATCATTTAATTTGTCACAATCAGTTAACCTGCACTTACATTTTCTTAAAGCCCAAGCACATTAATTATCTATAAAACACATACAACTTATATCAAATACATTATTTTAAACTAACAAATTAATAAACTGTGAGCTGAGAAACACATTAAATGTACATATCAAAACACTATTATGCTCTATACTACTATTATGACAGTCTATAATTTATACATTAAATATTCATTATTGAATGTATATAAAGCACATAGGTTCCGCACAATTACATCCATGCATGGGAAGAAAATCAATGGTAGAAAATACGTGGCCTTTGAAAGATTTGATTGTACATCTTCAGGGGTAGTGTACATTTTGGGATGTAATTGTGTGGAACCTATGTGGTACATAGGACAAACAACTAGAAAAGTTAAGGTTCGCGTTTTAGAACATTTGGGGGATATAAGGAAAAAAAATATGGACAGTCCTGTGGCTTCTCATTTTGTTACACTACATAAGGGTGAAACCGATAGATTCAACTTTAGTGTTTTGGCCAGACCCCATTTATTAGGAGGAAATTTTAAAAATGAACTAAATAGGTTGGAAAACAAGTTAATTTTCAATTATCATACTTTATATCCTAGAGGGATGAATTTAGATGCCTGAATGGGTTGATAATTCATTATTTGGTTTTCCTTTTTTGTTTATATTTTTACTTTTATTACCGTAGGCCATAGTAATACTAATATTATCCAATGCTGCTAGTATTTATAATTGTGCTTTATATACATTCAATAATGAATATTTAATGTATAAATTATAGACTGTCATAATAGTAGTATAGAGCATAATAGTGTTTTGATATGTACATTTAATGTGTTTTTCAGCTCACAGTTTATTAATTTATTAGTTTAAAATAATGTATTTGATATAAGTTGTATGTGTTTTATAGATAATTAATGTGCTTGGGCTTTACGAAAATGTAAGTGCAGGTTAATTGATTGTGACAAATTAAATGATGTCACTATATATGGAGGATGTACTATATTTGAAATTGTTCCACTGAAGGCGATCTGCCGAGGTACCAGAACGTATGGATTATTAAATGGAATTTCATACATCCTGAATTTGATTCTTTTCCTTCCTTCTGCTTTGTTTTCTTGGATGTTTTTGGAATCAAAGGGAATTTTTGCTTGGTGTGTATTTTATATGACACCATTCCCCACTCTGGCATCATGAACAAGCTTACCAGCTTGAACGCTACCAGCTATGTCACAGGATGGGTGGCCAACTGGCTCACAGATCAAACACACATGTTCAGGGTTGCGGGTGCAATGTCCGACTCTAAACTTGTCACAAATGGCATCCCACAGGTAATGGTCCTGGGACCCCCACCTGTTCAGTAGATACTGCTCAGAGGTACAGGTAAGCACGGGAAGAGTATGGCTGAACAAGTTTGCAGATGACTGATAACTGTGGTCCATAATCGACTCCACGGCTGACACAGACTTGCCCCAGAAGGGGCATTGTACTCTATAATGGGTTTTGTGAGTGATGAGTAGAGGGGAACACTGACATCTTTTTCCCTGTATGACACAGCTTTTTTGATGAGGTGTGCCATGCAGACAGATTACATGACTAGTGTGGCACTGTGATTATCAAGGGTGACACTACTGTTCACTTGTGTCGCATGGTCTCTTATCACACTTTCAGTGTTAAGTCGACTACCACCTATGTGGTAGTTCATGGGTACAGAGTATTTAGCAAAAGGGATGCAAATGAATTTCAGACATTGAACTTGAGGCCATGGCTTTGTCACCAGGCATCTGTCACAGTAAATATGACTCTGTCTCTCCCTCTCTCTCTATATCTCTATATCTCTATATCTCTATATCTAAATATATATATATATATATATATATATATATATATATATATACACATATATATATATACACATATATATATAAACATCCATTGGAGTACATATAGATATACATATAGGCACATATACAGTCCACCTTTCATGGTGGGAATATCAATTATGCAAAGTATGTGAGGTATACAGTTATGTAATGATATTGCACAGTCTTGTGCAAAATGCATTGAAGATGTTCTCAGCCCATGTGGCTTTAGCAGGCCTCACTGCCTGCAACACTGCAAACATAACAAATCACACCCACAGCGTTTAACCACCACATATCATATACCAGCAAACAGCCATTGTCCACACTACTGTACAGAACACAGATGACATGGTTCAGATGTTTGACATTTTATGCTGAGCTACATATATCACAGTTATGTCCCACTGCACACAGCTACACACTGATTTGTCCATGGCAGTAGTTATGCAGGGCATCTGTGCATAGATACGTACTGCTGCTACATATTGATGTTTCAAAGTATGTAGAGTAGTCTTCAAATACATCTACTACGTGCCAGTAAATACATATCTGTTACATACCTTTCCTTTGTATGTGTTTGTAGTTTTCAGTTTGCTGTGTCTTTGGCTTGATTTTAATATTTTTTTTTAATTTATTTATTTTTTCCTTATTATTTTTTTTTTCCACTGGTGTGGGTGGGGGTGTGCATCTCTCTCTGTCTCTGTCTCTGTCTCTGTCTCAGCATCTGCAATGAGATGATTGCATGTGTGGCCAGCAAGTACAGCCTGCTTTTATAGGAATCTGCACATGTGCATGTGATGGCCTCTGCACCAATTGGTGGGCACCATTTGGTAATTGCATGCAGCCTGCTGTGTGGTAATTGCAGTACTCACTGTCATAGCAACCCAATGCTATAAATTGCTATGTCAGGTAGGCGTAGCCCTTTCAGCTTTCCAAAGTGGGGCCCATTCTTGTTTGCTGTGGACACCGTTGTGTAAGTCAGAAGGTTGGTATACTTCTTATATCTGAAGCTAGGGGTGTAGCCAGTGATTTAAATGTCGTACTCAGACCTGAATGTTGCCACTTCCACTACACAGTTGTCAGTGTAGAATTCTACAAACCCCTACAAATGCTAACACAGGATACATGGGTGTATGTAGTTTCTTTTCTACTTATACAATTAACTGCCATACAAAAGTAGTTATTGAGATGTATTCATTTGGCACATGAACTGCTTGTGAACTGCTATACTGTGAATATTAATTTACTCACTTTTGAACAGTTTCTGCTTTTTTAGTGTTGACATTGGCACAGGCTGCTCATGAAAACAGGACAAATTCCAGTACTGAGTATGCCTACCTACATCCTTGATAGACCCTGAACACACAGGTTTATTGTACATTTGGGTAGGGGTGCAGAAGGACACAGAGCATTATGTATTAACGTGTGCACTTTATCTTGCTGGACTTAGAGGGTTGCTGTGTACCTGTTAGTTTACCAAGGCAAGTAGTCTGTCTGCGTAGCTCCCAACTGTGGACCTATCCAGATGGTAGCCAGAGGTTAGCCTGTTATTCTTTGTCTGTGCACCACACCGGTCTTTTCAGCACTGGAACAATGGCATTGTCACAGTTGGTTGTACCAGTACATGGCTACATCCCCTGGTATGTCAGTGTTGTACTCCTACATAAGGGTATGCTTCTGGAACTCCTTCCAAAGCTATTTGCAGAGTGTGTAACAGCAGAATACCTGATATGCTTGTGTGTTTCTGTCTCTGCCAGGCCTCTCAAACACTCAGGTACATATTTGAACAGACTCAGGGAAAAGTAGGTAGAAGTGAGGTACACATTTACAATATTAGAGACATTAAGTTGAGACTTTGAGAGAACCAGAGCTTATGGATTAATACACATTTCCTGAAGTACAAGCGGTGTCTAACTCTTACTTATTGTCATTATTCATTAAGTGTAATTCACCACCTTTCTGACTAACGTCAGTAGCTTTCAAAGGGATTCAGAGGGACACAGCTAAAACCTGTCTCAAAATCAGGGACATGCCTGAAAATTTGTCACAGTTGGGAAGTATGGCCTCTGCCCTAATCAGATATGCTAGTGTTTGTCCTGCTATGATACTGTGTGGGGGTTGTAAAGTGCTGCTGTAACATTATTTCCTGCTAGAATGGCTGGTTCTCTTTTCACAGTCATGTAATGCAATTCCACAAGAACTGCTGGTAAAGATCCACAGAACAGGATTTGTGTTAGGGCATTCCTATTTGTCCTTTACATTCACTTATTCTGATGCATGATATATTGATTTCAGCACCAATTTGTTGTATGTTTACTGTGGCTCAGTGGTACTTCATACAGTCTAGTGTGTACAAGGTCTGGGGTTTGAGACTAGCAGAAGTATTTTATTTTGCTGCTGAGCAGAACAAGGGCCCTGACATAGAGTGACTAAGGCACTTTTAAGCAGTTGTAAACGAGTTTGTGTGGGTTTGCATGATGCTTAGAAAAGTGCACACAAGCGCACACAGGCACACACTCGTGCAACCCACTAACTACTGCTTAAAAGTGCTTACTCACGCTAACCCCCACGCTCATTTATTTGAAAGAAAAGAAAATCGGGAGATAGGAAAGTGGTGAAAAAGGGGTACAAACAGGGGAAGACAGTAGGGAATACAGCTCGGGATGTGCAGGACGGGTGTAGGGAAGGCCCATAGCTGCCCATTTCTTTAACAGCAACAGCTGTGCATATGCAATAAATTTGGAGGGAAATATGAAAACTTCAACCCCTGTGAGAGGGGTGTGGACAACAAAGTATGTTGTACTGCCAATTAAATATCAGTTTATGTGTCCAGCGGACATGTGTGCAAAATGGGCAGCTATGTATGGGGCGTAATTTTTTTTTGGTAGCAGAATGCCCTTTTTTTATTTTCAGGTGAAAGTAGAATGTGGGGTAGGGGAAGTAGGTATATTTGGGGAGGTAAACAGACAAGACAAACAAGATGCATACAGGGGCGAAATATGACACATGTGGTGGGTGAACACCATTGAAGGGGAAGGATGTTTGGAAATTGCAAGCCCATGAGCCCACAGATGGCAACAGTGGAACTGAGATCCCCACCCATGGGCAGTCACCACTGCACCTTCACAGCCCAGAGGGTGGTTGTGCTGGGGGCTGAGTAGGAGGGGCAGGCTCACCCGTGAGTCATGCCACTCGTGCCTAAAGCTGGCATAGGGGATCAGCGACAGAACGCTCGATCTCCCTACGCACCACAGCTTGGATCATTTGGAGGGTGATAGGTGGCCCTCCACCACCCATGATTGCACAGTGGGGATGAGCCCCACCCCCTGCAGTGCTTCCACCTGAAGGTGGCACAGGGCCAATGGAGGAAGAGGTCCCAGGCTGGGCACTTGTCCTGCTGGTGCCAGGTGCCATCGCCAGCTGAGGTGGGATAGGTGGGTCCGCTGGGACCGGCCTTCCCATACATTCTATGTTTAGGAGGATTTAATGAAAATATGGGTTAGTAACAGTCAACAGCATTCCCAATTATTTATAACAGCATGCAGAAGTGTTCCCATTAACTCAACACAGCAGAGTTCCAACAGTTAAACAGCAAGCATGACACATGCATATATGGGACAGCAGTGGACATTACAACAGCATGCAGGTTTAATTGATGGCAACAGGCCACCAATATTGTGATATTTGAACAGGGCTCATGCATCAAAATAAATGCAGATATTTATAAACCAATAGGACATATGTCCCAACAAATGTTTTGAGATTAGACATACCCACTGAAGTGTGGAATTGCATTTTTTTATGCACATGCAGTAGGGTGGAAAATGATAGCTCCATTAACAACTTATATAGCCTTCTAGTTTACACTACATTCTTAACTGCAGTTATATGTCCCCTACATGTATTATTACACTACACATTTGTCCTTAGATCGTGAAATAGGTTTTGCTAGATCTTTATATACATGGGCTGTATCTGACATACAAACTGTCCGGGATGCAGATGCTACTGCTACATATGTTGTGAGTTGCTCAGACACACTACTGCTGAGATGGTACATTGACAGTTCTACTTTCATATACTTATCTAGATATGTGTAGGTGAAATTATCAGTTATGTGTTAACAGCTCCCTACATTTCTGCCAGCACAATGACATTTCTGGGGAACACAATACCAAGCTACTCATGTGCCAGATTAACCTGTACATGCTGGGCATGAACCAACAGTTGAGGACTGTGAATATGCTTAAAAGCTACTGGCACTCCCTCCATCCACTTTATATGGGCCTATCCAACTGTGTGTTAACAGCGCTTAATACAACAGTACTATTTCTATAATGCAAGAGTACAACAACATATCAAAGAAAATGAACCAGACACACTCCAGGAATTATACCTTTATTAAAGACTTAAAAGACTTTTCTAGAGGCCCTGTCATTTATTTTATATGACAGTACATACAGAATAATTATTAGAGAATTATTATACCTTTATTTATTGTGTTTAAACACATTTTTCAGGCTCTCTCATTTATTTTACATAACAGTACATGCAGAATACTTACTAACCTGCCGGGTGGCACAGTCTTAGCAGCCTATTTGCATAGGCTTGCTGATTCACAGCATGGACACCTGCAGCTGTGAAGTAATTGAAGTGATATTGAGACATACCTATCCATAGTATACACTAGAATAGCAATTCTTACATGCTTAATTCCATGGCTACTTACTCAGTAGTGGGGCATTTGGCATCCCACGGGCCTCCTGGATCCACTGGTCCAGTTGATCTGCCTTGTGTCTTCTCAGGTCTGCATGGTGGTGTCTGACCTGCTCACCAGTCCAAGGGACGCTTGTGGCACTGGTGAGTTCATGAGCTAGACCGTCCCAGGCTTCTGCTTTGTATTGGGTGCCCTGGTACTGGCCCCACAGGAGTCTATCTTCATGATGGTGGACAAGGAGCCATACCATAACTTTTGACTCTTCAATGCCCCAACATTGCACTCGAAAACGAGAGCCCTCTCCAGCACTGGCCATTGCTGCCTGCAGATGGGAGCTACAACCAGTTATGGATAGTATTCCCACCTATGGAGCTTAAATATGCATCATTTTCCGCACTTATTGGTGATTGGCTAGTTTTGAAAAAACGCAGCTGAAGGTACACCTGCTTAGCAATGGGTAAACTTACATTGATATGTATGTGTATGTTGAAAGTGCATACTTATGTAAAGATGTCATGGCTTAGTAGTTCAGTACTGTGATTATGGGGCACAGTGTCCTGGGTATGAGGCCTGTCATTGCTTTTTATTTCACTACTGGCCAGACCAGCTAGGAAGTGTGGCTATGTTTTACCGACTTTGCTCGACTTTGCCCGATGTTGCTCTACGTTGCTCTACGTTGACCGATGTTGCTCTACGTTGCCCGATGCTGCTTTGCATTGCTCTATGTTGCCCGACGCTGCGCTGGTTAGCGCAGTGCGCAGGTACGTGCACACATGTTCTGTTTGCGCTAGTTGGCTACTTAAAGTGCTGCTAAGCTATGAGCAATTATACTGAAATGTGCTTAATACTGGTAAACTTTGCTTAGCAATGCTTCATTTTGCTTAAGATACATTACTTCTGCATTTATCAGTATGCATAACTATTTCACTTTCTTATATATATATATATAAAATTTGTTCACTACTACATAGGCCATTTCAATGCTTTTTACTAAAATTTCATTGGTAAATGGAAGGAATTCTTTTCATATACGGATTTGCAATAGAAAATAAAAAGGTGAGTGATGGGACTCGAACCGGGAATGCCTCCACTTAGTGTGAGGATTCTACCACTATGCTAGTGCTATTTTGCTTAATTTGCATATATGTTTCTTATTATCCGCTTCAATGTCTTACTGTTAACTGTAGCTAAGCAATGGGCATACACGTGCAAACACGCACAAATACGAGCAGCTATATCAGAAATGCTAACAAAAAAAAAATAAAAGTTTTACATTTTATTATTGTACTGGGGTTTAGAATGTGGGGGAGTGTAGTGTTGTGTATGTACACATTTGAGCGGACTCGCTCATGTCAGTTGACATTTCCCTATTGTGATACTTGCAGGGGCGTGGATTTTTGGAATGCTCGGCAGTCCGACATGCCGCCTACACTCGTGCATGTTCCGTGTTAGCCTTGGAGTTGAGGCAGCGTGCCCACATTAATATGCATGGTGCACTGCCATCTTATTCTTACACTGGTGTTTCTGTGTAAGCCTACTCTACTCTTACACAGAGGATTTGTGAATCCTGGGGAGTATCATAAAAATAGATTTAAATACTACACGTGTTCTTTAGGTATGAAGAGAAGCAACAACAGACATAGTTAACAGCTGAATGAACACTGTCTGTCCCAAAGCCACACCATTTGATTTAAAGTTGGTAAGAAAAACTGTTCCCCAAGAGAATAGAAGACATAGATTGCTGTCAATTATTTGTGACTATGAGATACTGAGGCCTTTGTTTATTACACTTTAGTAGCTGTTCCTTACATGGAGTAGGACTGATAATAAGGAACAGATGTAATAGAAGCATTCAACCTTACTTATTCCGCTGGCTTGACTTAACGCATATATTGATATTACCATTGGCTCTCAGTCTGTAGGCAGTCAGTGGTAAGCCATACCACTGGGCAGAAATAGATAGATGTTAACAGCACAGAAGCAAGTATGAGTGAAACAACATATTTTTTCAATGAATGTCAAGCAGCTCTTAAAATATTTAGGCTATCAGCACATTCTGGGATTCACATTTCCTGATCCTCAGTGATCTTGCATAATTCAGTAGTTGTCGGTGCTCTCAAGATTTCTTATGCCGATTTTCTCACTCCTATTACAAGGAGCTGCATTTTTTTTCACCTATTTTTCATATCTAATTCTGCCTGGCTATTAGCCTGTGTATGTATATTATTACAGATATACATGTATAACCATTTGTCTGCTTATCATAGTGTGCATTTAATAAAATATTAATGATAGAGTTTGTTTTAGTTTTTTTTGTTAAATTTAGCTAATTTTTATTCTGTGTTCCATTTTTACATTATAATTTTATGACGACACTTGTTCTAAATAAAAGCAGACTGTGAATACAATGACATTAGTAGGTGTTCATTCTGTATTTCATGTCTAGATTTTGTTGTGATATGAAAAAAAATTACTGGATCCGAATAAAAGAAGGTTGTGCAGAGTAGTGTTTCTGTGTTTTGCTGCCATGGTAACTGAAATATGTTGTTCTTTTCAGAAAGTGCTGCTCTTCGCAAGGTGTGCCTGGGCCATTCCAGTTCAAAGCACTCTTCAGTGACTGTTCTCTGACACAGCAGGGAAGCCTAGTTTTTCATTTTAAAGCTCCCCTTGCTTTCTTATTCATCATCTTCAAAAGAAAAGGACTCATATGGGCATGTTGCTTCTCAGCAAATCCTTATGTATCTGTAGTTTCATGTCTTCTTACTTCTAGGAGACAACAGTGTCAAATTGCATTTATTTGTATTTCACTACTTGCTGGGATTTGTCTGCTGAATAAAGTTAACATATCACTCTCTTATTTGCTATATATTACATAATTTGTTGTCATTATGACAAGAAGTTCCTAAATGCATATTACAATTATGTATTGTAATATACATCTAGAATTTGTGACAGTCACACCCATGATCTATTTCAAGAAGCCTCTAGTAACATGTAATGTATTCATTATACAGTATTTCATACCTATGCATAAAAGGATTGCCACAGATAGGACAATCATACTGATAAATTCATAAGAATATTTACACAAATTGGAGAAGTGTTTCCTTTGCTTGCATGCAATATTTTACCTTCATTTTGTTGTAGCCTTTAATATGGACTGCCATAACTCCTCTTCAACATTGGAGATTTAACTATTGAGTCTGTTTAAAATAATGCTTTATCTAAAATTTTGCATTTAGAAGTAAAAAGATATCTATAATAACCCACATACTGCATGCAACACTAAGTCAGTTTTTCAAGGTAAATAAAACCTAGTCACTCTATCAGCTGTAGATGCATAGCTCTCTGTTTCAGCATACAGGAGACATTGCATGTTTTCTTCTATATCCTAGCCATGATGCATACTATTCAGTGCAAACTACATGGACCTGCCACATCATTTGTATATTTGTTGTAAATATATCATAGAAGCTGCTGCATTAGTTAACATAAATGTTGCCTACAGCAGAACCTTTCACATTTTTGTCAGTAATTCCCAGTTAGCATTAGGAGTCCTGAATAATGGTTTGCCCAAATGTTCAGTTTTATACCTCCTCATCTTTTCTATATTTATAACTTTCAAGCTGCCCTCCATTAATGTATGCTTATAGACTCTAGCAAAAAGCATGGAACTCCAACTCAAATTACTGTCTAGTTTCACCTCTCCTAATAATTTTATATATATATATATATATATATATATATATATATATATATATATATATAATTACTCATTAACTGCAATAAATCAAGGGTCATGCTGTTTGCCTTTTCATAAAAAGAAGACTATAGCAACACTGTCCCTAAAAGTAAAACATAAAAGTTGTGGTCACTCAGAAGCCATGTAGCTGAACACTGTATGTCCTTAAGAGATCAGTTGCATACATCCTATGACCCTCAATTACAGGAGGTTTAAGGTCTTACAAAATGAAAACCGTATCTTGGCTGGGTGTTTCTTGCAGTTTTTACTTAGTGCCATATGAGTAAGATATATTGTTCTCACACTGCATCCCTCCTTAACCTTCTCAAATCATGCTGATATGATTGTTAACAAAATGTTTAATCACTTAAAGGTATGCTGTATGATTTCCCATCTCTTTAATCATGAGGCCTAAAAGACATTGGCATGAAATGTCCTTATGCCCAAACTTGAATATGGCCTTACACTACTTTCCCTGCATTCTTTCCAAAATACACAAGAGCTTAAGGTGACAGAAAATAAAATATATAGATCTGTCACCCTTGCTGATACAAGCGCACATCACTGTGACTTTCTCAAGAAATGTATTTAGCTAGCATTGAACAGCAGGGCCATTCTATTACTGGATTCAGAGTTATTCAAAATAATTAAACCGAGACAATTCCACTCTTATAAATAAAACTACTTTTCAGACATCAGACATAACAACTTAGAGGTAGTCAGGAGGTAATTATTGCCATTGTCAGGCCATGCTTCAAAATATCTCTAGGTGAATGAGCTCTCCAACTTTTGGACAGCAACTTGGAATCATCTTCTAGCAAAGGACATTGGATACCTTCAAAGCTAAACTGAAAGAACGCATTCACAGAGATGCTACTCATAACTGCTTCTGTGATAATAGCAAAATAATTTATACTTATTGTATATTTTGTGCTATATGTTCATCTGCTACCATGCTTTTTTTTCTGTTTTCTTTGATTATACATAGCACAATTATTTTATAACGCCTGTATTCAAGTATTGCTTTTGTAAATCCTACATTCAGGTATTGATTATACAATTATTTTGACAATTTATAATCTACGTGTAATTTGATCCTGTATCCTATGAAGTAATGTATCTTTTGTATTCATTTCTCAGTCTGAAAATGGTCAGTTGACCAGGCCACACCTTTTTATCAAATGAATAAATGGGGGGAAAAACAGAACATTTGCCTTTATTCATTTACAGTGCATGGAGTACAATGATTATGCTCCAAAATCTGAGAAAAGACAGGATTTTTCACCTCTCACTGCTGTTAAGCTCAGGTCTCACACAAGGCTGTTAACAGTGATCACCACAGAAGACCATCAGGAAGTTGTTAAAAGATTCATTTTATTTTGAAGTTTAGCTAAAGCATGAACAGCTTCCCAATGTGCTGCTGTGGTGGCATCACTACATTTCTTCACCATCCTTTGTAGTACATAGGAGCAACTAAAGCTGTGTGCACTATAAGGAATTATGATTAGGCCTGTCTGATTATATCTCAAGGTTTTATGTATAATTAATATGGATGCCAAGATTCCCCTCCTCACTTCACTCTCAAAGGGAATTTCTTACATCCATGTTTCAAACAACATAACAACCTGGCTGCAATCAGAGACCAAATTATAATCCTCTATATTTTGTATGTTTTATTCAGCAGATTATTCTTAGGGGCTACATACAACTTAGCATTAAGACATTCATGGAGCCTCAACTGCTCATAAGGCATGCTACCAAACAACCAAATATTTCAGTCATAAGAGACTCAGTTGTAAGACACATAGATGTCCCACTCACCAGAGTAAAGAGAAAGCCATAGTCAGCTTTCTATCAGAGGCCAGGATCTGCAAACTAAGCATGCTGTCAGGTTATTGGATCACAAGTACCAGCATGACTCAGTCATAGTCCATATAGGTGTAATGACCTGAGATGAACATCACTAGACTATATGAAGACACACAATATTGAGCCATCAGACTGTGTGTCCCAGCATTCTATCTTCAGCAAGGATGATGTCACAATATGAACAGAAGATGATGGACTATAATAACTGGCTTAGCTTCTAGTGTCATTCCAAAGGATGCAATACTTGTCAGCATGGGAGGAAATGGTGACATATCACATTGCTTTGCTAAGGATGGTCTGCACCTGTCCTCTCTAGGTTTTCAGATATTGGCTAAAAACAGTGTTTTCCCCATAGTGTCATTTTTGGGCAATGCCAAACCGACAAACATTTCAATGTAGAAAAATCAACCCAAGGGAATCTAAAGGTACGACTGTCTAAAGGTACCACTGCTCAATGCCAAGAGTCTGCACAAGACACTCCACCTTCTCCACTCTCTCCTGACCCTGGAGAATGCTGACATCTGGTAGTTACCATGGCATGCTTTAAAGCTGTGGAGAGTACTTCAGTAGTGTAAGACTACAATGCCTTCCACACATTTAGTCCATCTACTTCACAGACAGGGCTTAAAGGTAAAGGTGTCCCAGTCTACATCAATAACAAGCTCACCTCAAGGCTGGTCAGGCAAGATGATGCACCTGAGATGCTCCATGTCCACATTACCATAAATTAATACATGCAAAATCCCATATCATATTCTTGCAAGATATAGGTCCCTCTCTACCACCCAGGAAATCCAAAACTCATACTTAAACTTACTTGAGACACTCACCATTCAGTTCAATACCATATTCATTTGTGACTTTAACTACCCCATTATAAAGTGGGGATTATACATGACCCCTAACTTGCAGGCCCAGAGATTTCTGGATTTTGTAACCAAGAGCACCCTGGACCAGATAGCCCACATACCCATTAGGGGCACAAACATATTAGAAATGGTTTGCACAAACATGGGAGTATACTGCACCTCCCTTCCCCTATGTAATGCCTCACACATAAGGTGAGATCATAAAGTTGTCACCTTTGAAATAAAAATAAAACCAATTACCCCAGTTAACACCATAGGACTTAAAACTATTCTAAGCCAAACCTCCTATTATTAAGTGGTAATCTGAGAAAATTTCAAATTATACTCCCCAAAGCCTGAGAACACAGTTGCCTATGTGGAATTGTTAATAGATACCCTGTAAATCATGTTAATAGATGTACAGAGAAAACTGTTCCTACCATAAATAAGCTCAAAACAAACTCAAAGATCAAGCTACTCTGGTGGAATCCAAACCTCATCAAGTTGCACAACAAAAGGAAACAAGTCACATTATAAGTTTGAAAATAGAAATACCCATCAGGATAAAAACTCTTTCATCGATCTAAATAAACAACTAATAGGGTAAATCAAGTTGACTGAAGGCAGTTTTGAGGCAAAAATAGCCACCCAGGCCAAGGACTACCAGCAGGCTTTCTTTAGCTACGTCTGTAACCTTAACTGTAAATAGAGCCACCTACATGGAGCTAGAAGATACAGTAAATCTACTTGCTGGCAAACTCAGCTTCAGTTTTACTCTCCCTTCACCTCCACAGCCTTCCCTCAGGAAATACTATCACCCATACTCTCTAACCATGTCTAGGGAAGAAGTCTAAAATGCACTCCTCAAGGCCGAAAATATAGCATTGATGGGCCCAAAAAATGTCTGTATAAGCATGCCTCATAAATAGCATGAAATATGAACTATGAGGACCACTGGAGGAACTTTTTAAGCATAGCTTTGTCAGGCTTTGCACCACATGAATGGAGAACTGCAATAGTCATCCTTCTGCACAAGGGTGGGCCTTCTATAGACATAGGAAACAACAGACCTATCAATTTGACTAGTCTTGTATGCAAAGCCATGAAAAGAATTATCATGGAAATGATTAATCATGCCATAGAAAACCTTCACACACTGCACCCAACCCAGGTTAGTTTAATCAATGGCAAATTATGTCTATTCAGCTGGTGGACTTCCTCAAAAGGGTCACCAAAGGAATGGATGAGGGCAAATGGTGCATACTGCCTACTTTGACATGACCAAGGTATTTGATGCAATACCTCACTCAAGCATTGTAAACAAACTCATGGAAGTAGGCATAAATCTCTATGTTACATGTTGGATAGACAAATAACTCACAAATATGACCTAGGAAGTAAGGATGGGGAAATCCACCTCCACAAAGAGGTCTGGGCACTAGTGGAGTCCCTCAGGGTTCTGTGCTGGGTCCAATCCTTTCTGGAATCTGCTTCTCAGAAATCAAGTCCAGTGTCAAGGGTCTCTGGCGGACCAAGTTTGCAGATGATTGCAAACTGTAAGAAGTCATAGAATCCTGCCAAGGCACTAACATCCTCCAGGAAGTGCTAACACAAACAAATATCTGTGCCAGAGCCATGCTTTAAAGATCAATGCCAAGAAATTCATAACAGTACCCTTTGGGAGGTTGGCTGCTTCAGGGAAACTAACTCATTTATAACACACCCTAAGATTAGCCCCAGTAGTCATGGATTTGGGGATGTATGTAGAAAGTAACCTGGCTTTCAACTAACAGGTATATAATGTAGTGAGGAAATCATTCTATGTTACTCAGCTTATAATAATGGCTATGACATCTATGTCCAATGAAGTCATTGCTCACTATATTCAGCCCTCATCAGGCCCATCATTGAGTACAATGCCCCCTTTGGTATGTACCTGTCCAGGTACATGTAATAGCTGGAACATCGGGTCTGTATTATATGCTCCAAGTTTTAAATCTTCGACACTCATATAACTGACCCAATATGAGCAAAGTTTTAAAACTTCGAACATATAAGAAAAATAAAAACAAAAATAACCTACCTGAATGCTCTGAGCAGGGGCACAAGCCCCCCCCGCACCCCCATGTAGGGGGCTGTGCAACCCACCCAGCCGCTACTTAAATATACCAACTCCGATATCACACTACAGTAAAATGAAATCGCCATAGGGAATATTTCCCTTTACTTCACTCTAGTGCGATCTTGGAGTTGGTATATGTAAGTAGCGGGGGTGTGGGGGGTGCCCCATGTGGGGGATGCAGGGTGGCTTGCCCCCCCCTGCTGAGAGCATTCAGGTAGGTTGTTTTTGTTTTTATTTATTTTTTCTTATATGTTCATGTTTTAAAACTTTGCTAATATAGTGTTGATTATATGTAAGCAATAATTTAATTCAGTGTCCATGGATACTGAAATGTATGCTAAGCATACAAGAGTGTCCACGAACACTGAAATAAAATCAAAGTAGTAAACACACAAGCACGTAGCAGAATGTTGCGCCCCGTCCATGGAACTTTCGCAATTAGATTCCCTGTGTCCCTATTTTACATTTGTATTGCTTCAATATCGAAAGTGTAAGCGAAGCGCAGCATGTTTGCACATTGCTGTCCCCTGCTTAGCATAGCTTACACATCAGAATCAAGCAAATAGAGAAAAACATGCAGAATTAGCATAAATGTCAATAGTGTAATGGTTAGAGCATCCGCCTAAAGACCAGGCATGTATGGTTCAAGGCCAACTATAGCACATATCATTTTCCATGTGGAATGTCGTTTTGCAGTATAACCTACATAATAACATGTAAATGTGAACTGAAGTACCACATGAAATGTTTAACTAATGTCATGCAAAGCGGTAGTGTCATAATGAATAAGGCACTAGTAAGCAGGTGTAAGCATAAATAAGCAGTAGAAAACATATATAAGTACCAGTAAGCAAGTCTGAGTGCACTTGCGCAGGAGGAAGCAGTGCCCAGCATAGGAAATGTATATAATTATATAGCTGTATGTGTATGTACAGATATATAATATATATATATATATATATATATATATATATATCTATGAAGAATGAACATCATAACAATAAAGCATACAAAAAGAATGAGAAGGGAATCAACAGCAACTCCTGTATTATTTAGTGCTATCAGTGTATGTCATACCCAGCTGGGCAGGGGTGAGCAGAGCACTACTACTAACACCACAGGCAGGATACTACCAGTGGGAGTAACATTGCTGATCTGCTAAGTCTACTTTATAAACAATCACAGGGTAGTCCCTGGTGGGACCACCCAAAAATTGCTAGGATGGTTGGACCTCCGACCATTACACAAGCAAGGGCAGGTATGTTCAAGGACTAAATGGTGGGAGAGCCTGATAATACATGGGTTGGGACAACATACATGTAGGGCCCCTAATGCTGGGGAGAGGGCAATATGTGGAGATGTGTCCTGGCTGTGATAGAAACCAGAAAATGGATGGTTTGCGTGTATGTCGAACTCAGGTGGGGTGGAGGAACTATGAGTATGAAATTATGGATCCAGGCATGTCAGGGTTGGATGGCCTGGTTCTAATTGGCCCACCTCGTGGAGGTCAGTGAGTTCATTATAAGTATATATGCATACACACATGCATACATCTATATGTAGAAGTACATTCCCTGTAACACATTCATTCCTTTTGCAGACATAAATAACATGAAAGTGCCCCTACAAACCTCGACAGTAGATAGAATGATAGTATGTGCTGAAGAGGGAAGGGCAAAACTGCAAAAACGCAGACGTGTGTACAATGCCCGAAGTCAGTGCTGTTCTCAAAAAATCAAATGTGAGGACTTTCTCATACATGGAATCATTCCTGTGATCTGCCTGCTACGGCAACACCAATCACTAAACTGGTCCTAATTGTAAAATAATTTCACAGAACTGTACATTATTAGCTCTCAAGTGTAATGTGTGCATTACCACATAGTCATACCTATTAATTTATTGTAGTGTCATGTTAGTGGGAGTAATGATGTAATGAACTATAGAGTCTAATCTTGAAATAAAGACATGTGTGTCCCAGGTGGGACAACCCAAAAATTGCAAATAGTGTCCTATTGGTCACTCATTTCACCAATGTTTGTGGACTAAAAGTTTGGGATTTCTGAGGAGACGTGGAGTGAGTCAACCCATGGGATGGGTCTACAGGAGTAGGGAGTGGCCAATGTGTACTGGTGTGGATACACCGTGTATCCAACTGGAGAATGGATGACTGCTGTGTTAATGTAGTGTTGGAGTGGGTGTTTGGGGAACTAGGAGTCATGGTTATATGGGTATATATGCAAATGAAGCAGCACAGCAATAGTGTAGTGGTTAGAGCATCCGCCTAACGAACAAACATTTCCATTCTGAATCCCACTGCAGCACATACCATTTTCCATTGGTAATCTGTATATGAACATATGTTGACATCTGTCTGCTGCACAACCTGCATAATAACAATTAAAAGTGAACTGGAGCGAAGTGTCAGTGACATAATGAATAAGGCACTAGTAAGCAGGTTTAAGCATAAATAAGCACCAGTAAGCATGTTTAAGTGCGTCTGCATGGGGGTATGCATTGCCTTACATAGGGTTACAACCTGTCCCACTTTGCGAGGGACAGTCCCTATTTGGGCAATTGTGTCCTGCAAAAATATTGTAAGAATGGCAACTGTCCTGAAATATTAGGGAAAAATTATTTCCTATATTTTATGCAATAGTTGCATAAAACAGTTATTCTGTATCTGAAACACCTAAATGTTATAAGAAATAGAATAAGCAACTAAAATGTTACAATAAGCTTTTATTTAGGCAAAAAAGTGAAGTTCTGTCCCTTGTACTAGCCATGGGCACGTTTTGGCCTGCAAAATCTGATGTTTGTACCACAATTGTCCCAGTTTGGCCATCTGAAAAGGTGGCAACCCTAGCCTTACAGCTATATATATATATATAAATAAATAAATATATATATATATATATATATATATATATATATATATATATATATATATATATATAGTTGCAGACATATATGTATATGTATATATATATATATATATATATATATATATATATATATATGTCTGTGTGTGTGTGTTTGTGTGTGTGTATGTGTGTGTGTGTGTGTGTGTGTGTGTGTGTGTGTGTGTGTGTGTGTGTGTGTGTGTGTGTGTGTGTGTGTGTGTGTGTGTGTGTGTGTGTGTGTGTGTGTGTGTGTGTGTGTGTGTGTGTGTGTGTGTAGATATATGCAGATATACAGCTATGATAGGAAACAGCACACAAGAATGACATATGTTCACAGGCTATGCCAATGGAAGTGAAGGGCCCAAGCAAGAAACATGTAACACGTAGCATGACCCCCCGCCCTCCCAGCCAGACAGAGGAAACATACACACAAACCCATAAACAATGTAATTAGTCCACTGTTCCCCAGACCACAGGCAGGATATAACCAAGGGGGTACACAGTGCACCCGTGAAATCTAATCTTGGAACACAGACAGGAGCATCCCTTGCGGGACACCCCAAAAATTGACATATAACCAAAAGAAGGTGATACGCCATCTGTTTTGGCCGGGGTGTGTACATACCCAAAATACAAGGGTGGGAAAGCCTGATGACCCATGGGTCGAGACAATGTATGACATGGGTCCCGTGAAGTGGAGAGTGGGCAGTGTGTAGGGGTGCGTTCAGACCCGTCCAGCACCCAGAGTAAGGTTGGATGCTGTAGAGGTGGCGCAGGTGGGGGAACTATGGGTAGCTATTTATGGGTCAAAATGTGCAGGTGCTGGCTGATATGGGTCTTTATGGACAGCCCCATGGATGTAAGCAAAAGTAACACAGCTCCGGTGACAATAAAGGCTGTCTTCTTTTGACAATTTGAAATTTTGTAGGGACTATTTGATCCATATGAAGGAATTTAATTAGATTGAATTAGTTAAATTAGTTTATTTATTTGATATATTGGAATTATTGAATTTTATTTTTTATTTTTATTTATTTGGTGATATTTTTCTGGATTTGTTACAACATCTATTATATTTACAAATACTATATTCAATATATTTATATAATATTTTATATATATATATATATATATATATATATATATATATATATATATTAGGGGGTTTTATGATGTTTTTGATGTATTTATGTAACAACACACAAATATTTGTATAGTGAATTTTATGGTAATTCTTGTAGCGAACTATTTTTAAAGTTCATTACTTTTTATATGCCTATAACGGGCATATTCATTTTTAGGATATATATATATATATATATATATATATATATATATATATATATATATATATATATATTCCAACACTGACACATTTTAATTTGTAAACATTTTAAATGTTTGTTTACAAATACACTGGCTTTCATTTTTGGTGGTCGCAGATACAGGATGAGACAGTACGGAACTGTTTATATTCCGGTGGAACTGGCTGACCCTGATTATATTATTTTATTACGTCTACTTTATTAAGGTGTGGTGGTACAAAGTTCCTGGTTAGCATTTACCTACTGTTCCTGGATTTGTTTCAAAACATTACATATTATACACTTTATATTATATGTATACATTGTTTGGTGATCAATATGTAAGGTGGTTCTTTAAGAAATGAATTACTAATTATTCAGTTTTGATTGCCAGCCCATTTGGTGAATATATAAGACACAAGGTTGTTTGTTAATTGATTCTGAAGAAGTCTCCGGATGGAGAAGAAAGCGCTCAATCAGTGGATGTATCAAATTTTGTTTTATCTGGTGGATTATTAAACCTGTTTTTTACTCTACTGGACTATTCATTTTGCGTTTGTGCATCACATATTGGAATTATGAAGACAGCTTTTATTGTCACTGGAGCTGTACTGTTTTTGGTTCAGTCTACAGTTTTGTGCACTTGGTTACTAGTAGATGCAAGCAAAAGTGTTCATTGGGCAGAGGCATCGCCCAACAAGCAGGCATACCCGCTATGAGTCCCACTGTAGCAAAGTGTAATCTACATGGCAAGGAACGGAATAACCAGATGTAGATGTATATATGTAGAGATATGTGTGTGTATATCTACCCATAGCTACATGGAGATATACCTCTCCCTCTCCGTAGTACTAATGTATACATACAGAGACAGAATACATATACATACCCACATATAGATATATACATATTCAGACACCCATACACAGATATGCCGTTAGATATATTTATATATATATATATATATATATATATATATATATATATATATATATATATATAGACAGCAATATATAAATATATACATGTATGCATACATATACAGATATATCTGTATATAGTAATGTATATATATATATATATATATATATATATATATATATATATATATATATATATATATATATATAGATATATGTGAGTGTGTGAATATAATGTATATAACTAGGATATGATACAGCAGTTATGAATTACATATGTTCACAGGCTGTGCATATGGGGGTGAGGGGTCCAATCAACAAACGTGTAACACATAGCATCAACCCACCCACCCCAGCTAGACCGGTGAAACATACAGACACACAATAAAAGTAAACACACCACTGCTTCCCAGACCACAGGCAGGATACTACCAGTGGGAGAGACCAGCCAGGTCTAATCTTGAAACAAAGACATCAATGTCCCTTGTGGGACACCCCAAAAATTACTGATCATTGGAGTCAGTTCCTGTCATGAGTCATCTAACCAGGCTGTAGACGAACACGGACCAATAGGTTGTGCAATCCTGATAACCCATGGGTCGACACAACGTACGACATGGGTCCTGACATGCGGAGAGTGGGCAGTGTGTAGTGGTGTGGCTAAACTCCACCTGCACCAACAGTAAGGATGAGTGCTGTAGAGGAGGGGCAGGTGGGGAAACTATGGGAATGCAATTATGGGCCTTGGCGTGCAGGTGTTGGCTGGTGCAGTTGTATTAGGACCGCCCCAGGGATGTAAGAGATGTAAGTAATATTCCAAAATGGCCCGAGCTTATGCCCATACCTCTCAACCCCTAAGAGCAAATCCACTGGACAGGACATAAACCATTGGGGGAACAAATAGGGACCATACCTCTCAACTGTCTGTGATTTTCAGGGATGTCTGTGATTTTGACTCAAATTTTAACTCTGTCCCTCTTAATCCCTCCTAAAACTAGTGACTTTTGGAGGAAAGGTGGTGAATTACACTTAATGAATAATGACAATAATTAAGAGTTATAAACTTATTTTTCTTCAGAAAATGTTATTTAATTCACATGCTCTGATGCTGTCAATGTTTCAATTTAATAGCACTGATATTTTAAAAGTGTCCCTGATTGTCCCTGAGTGTTTCTTGACTTGTCCCTGATTTAGTTGAAATTTGTCCCCACTTGTTTGAGAGGTCTGATAGGGACGGAAAGCACATATTCCACTTACAACCTTAGAAAGCTGATTGAATAATAGGTATGCATTAGCATGACTCGGCTGAAGGACCTGGGGTCCTAAACCCAATTACTTGTCTATATTTAATGGTGTCAGTTCCCAGGTATTTGCCAGACAGGTGCAGATTGTAAGAGGAACACACCAGTAGTATGAAGCAAACTCTGGCCAGGCCGCGGATTCCGTACAGTCAACCATCATGCTTAAGCCTAATGGGCAGCCATTCCCGATATGGGTCCCACCGCAGCCCAGTCCAGTTTAAATGGCTAAGTACAGTATGATCATATGTGTCATTGCATAACCCACTACATAACACCTGCGATCACATTGCTGCAACACCCCACTGTAGGCATGTAAGCCAATGTAATAGGCATCAGAGGGTATCATCGTAGTTCTCACCCCCACCCAGGGGTGTGAGTGTCAGATGCAAACACCAAATGCAGTGCATTTGCAAGTGCAGGAGCAAGCGGGTGTAAGCCTGTTTGGGCGCCGGTATGCGAGTATCACACTGGTGAACCAATGTAGAGGCTGATTGTAAGAAACTACATCCAGAGGTTAGCATTGCTTAGCTCCATGCAAAGCCACGCACACCAGCTCACAACTGCTTTAAAGTGCCTTAATCACTCTGTACCCAACAGCTTGTGTTCTGGCCAGCAACAAAATAATCAGCCTCTGCAAGGTTAGAACTCTGGACCCTATACATCGCAGTCATAGCAGTGCACCACTACACCATGATAGCAATACATGTAATGGAGGTTTCAGCAAACTAATCCTCACAACAGGAAAATCAAATCAAATATGTGAACTGAATCTATGTACAGTGTAATGTGCGATAACCTGCCACAGACCATAAATATGTGAATTGGAGTACTGCAGTAAACATAAAGTTGAGGTGTCACTGTAATAAAGATATAAAGTCCCCAGGACCCCATACAATGTATGTACACATGAATGATGGATACCAGACACATATATAACCTGTAATGAGTAAGATGTCATTGACAAAAGGCAAATATAATGCAAGCTAACCAATAAGCAATGCTAACCGCAGCACAGCCCAACTAAGTAATTGCAAGCAATGTGTAGGGAAGCCAATATAATATGCCCGCAGGTACACTTCTTTAAGCAATGCCAACCTGAAGTAAGCAGGTGTGTCCATAGCTTAGCCTTTTTGAAACCGGCCAATTATGGAAAAGTGCGGGAATCTGGCCCTACTTAAACCAAAGAGGCGGGAATATGGCTCATAACTGGCTGTAGTATCCCCCTGCAGGCAGAATGGCTGGAGTGGGAGAAGGCACTCACTTTAGAGTGCAGCTCTGGGGCATCCAGGAATCCATATTCATGGTATGGCTCCTGGTAAAGCACCATGACAGGAGACTACTGCAGGGCTAGTACCAGGGCTCGCAGTACAAAACAGAGGCCTGGAACAGTCTCGCCCGTGACCTCACTAGTGCCACAGGTATCCCCCAGACTAGTGAGCAGGTCAGGCACCACCATGCAGACCTGAAGTGGTGGAGGGGAGATGTCCTGGAACAGTGGATCCAGGAAGCAAGGCAGTTGCAGAATACCCCAGAACTGAGTAAGTACTCCTTCCACTAAGTAGATAATAATTGCCTAGGTTGTGTATACTATGGATAGTTATGGCTAAATATCACTGTACTTCCCTGACAGCTGCAGATGAGCGTGCTGCAAACCAGCAAGCCTATGTAAATAGCCTGCATGTACTGTCATAACAAATAAATGTAAGAGCCTCAGAAATTGTTGTACCAGTATACAGAATTGTGTAATATGCTGCAAATAAAGGTGTAATTCCTGTATTGCTTCTGTTTATTCTGCAGTCATATGTTGTTGTACTGTTGCAGTTATTAAATAGTACTGTGTATGAAGTGCTGTATAACAATGCTGGAAGTGCAAATAGGTCAGTCATATTAGACAAAATACATTGCAAAGCCTCACAACAATTGCCTGATAGCATAGTGTACAGTGATCTTAACTGTAATGTTTTTGTCACACACAACAGGGCTTTGGATCCCAGGAGCACTAGTAAGTTGTATGCATAATCATTCCACACAGCTGCACACAGTTTGTTAGAATGTTCAGAGAGAAAGCTGTA